>NC_056732.1:1028363157-1028368157 GCF_019279795.1 Protopterus annectens | reverse complement strand
TCAGAAAGTCCTTCTATGTGGCACATCTCATTACTAAGGGTTTTGCATCCAGGAAGAAAGAGGTCATTGTCTCCCTCTACTCTTCCCTCATTAGGCCAATCATCGAGTACAATGCCCCATTTGGCATGTACCTCACTAGACACCTGCAACAACTGGAGAGGCCGTAAAAGTACCTCACAAAGAGGATCCTAGGCGTTAAACACTTATCTTATATGGACAGACTCAAAAAACTCCAACTATTCTCTGTCTCATATCGCCTACTTAGAGGCGATCTCTACTTGACTTACAAAGCCATGTCTGACCCAGCTCTGTTAGAAATGCAGCATCTAAGGAAATCCCAATCCCTCCACACCACACACTCCAGAGACCTCAACCGCACTACTACAATCAACAGAATGTGCTGGAGGGATGAGTTCATAACCCAGAGACTGCCCATGCTATGGAATAAACTTCTCATACATGTCAAACAGAGCACCTCACTAGCCCTCTTCAAGAGAATTCTTGATGAGTGGATGGGAAATAGAAAATTCACCCCAGGGATCACTCCAGTGGATCTACTCGACAGAGGTACTGGGAACTAAGGTTGGGTGGCACGATACCAAGGTAATCCTATGGGCTAGGCTTGTAAAGGCTCCAGGGCCATTAGCCCAGTACACACCTATGGACCTATAAACCTATATATATCTATCTATCTATCTATCTATCTATCTATCTATCTATCTATCTATCTATCGGTTCACTTCAAAATCTTGCAAGCTCAAAATCCTGAATCTCAAAATACTGAACTCAAAATCTTGAAAGCTCAAAATACTGAAACCTCATAATACCGAATCTCATAATATAGAAAAATATACAGAATACCAACACTGATTATATTGCAGCAGAAATACATACAGAAACATATTACCCTTCTACAATTATAAGTAGGGGGGCAAGTCCCCCTGCACCCCCCATGTGGAAGGCTGTGCACCCCACACCCCCTGCTACTTATATATATCAACTCCAAGATCCTACTTCACTACACTAAGATGAGTTATGTTGTAATATAGTACATTAAAAGGGAATATGACTAAGGTTACAACAGGCAGTCATGAAGCATGTAATGGTATGTTTGCCATTGTCTTCTGTAAAATGCAATCTCAGAGTTGATATATTTAAGTAGCAGGGGGTTATGGGGGGCTTGCCCCTGCTTATAATTGTAGAAGGGTTATATGTTTCTGTATGTATTTCTGCTGCTTTGGTATTATGAATGTTCAGTATTTTGAGCTTTCAAGATTTTGAGTTCAGTATTTTAAGATTCAGGATTTTGAGCTTTCAAGATTTTGAAGTGAATCCGTATATATATATATATATATATATACATATATATATATATATATATATATATATATATATATATATATATATATATATATGTGTGTGTGTGGTGTGTGTGTGTATATATATATATATATATATATATATATATATATATATATATATGTGTGTGTATATATATATGTATATATATATATATATATATATATATATATATATATATATAAACAAACAAACTTCTGAAACAAATGGAAGATGAAGGAGCCAGTAATAAGCTTTCGTCCCTTTAATAGTAGATAGGACTTCTTCAGACAATGATACAGAAATGTGTTAGAGTAACAAGATATACTAAAAAGAAGGAGGTACTAAAAAAATTTCAACCTATAGCATAGGTAAAACAAATAGTCTCGTGAAAGAAATGATTCCAGGCGTGAAGGTTTCTATGCCAGTTCCTTTACACATTTCAGGCCTAGAGATCTCTCTGCTAATCCTGCTCTTCCCCATGACTCCTTTCGCCCTTTCTCCACTCCTCCTTCTCCTGCTAGAAACCTTGTTTCGTCTTCTGTCTCCTTTACTCCTTCTGGATCCAACACTGTTCCTATCTCTCTTCCCTCCTTTACTACACACCCCTCCACTTATTCTTCCTGCTTTAATAAACCCATTTCTTCGGTTTCTTTTACTTCAGCCAGGGTTATTTCCACTAATACATCTTCTTTACCTCCTTGTATGTCTCCTGCTATTTCTATTTCCTCTGTTTCACCTTCTCCCTTCTCCACTCCTGCTTATTCTGTACATCTTCCCATTTCCTCTGTTTCCTCTTCTCCCTTTTTAACACCTGCCTTACCTGTAATCGCTCCCTCTTCCTCTAGCTTTTCTTCTGCCCCTTCCTCTATTCCTTGCCCGTCAGTCTCTGTTTCTTCTCCACCTTTGAACCTTCTGGTCTCTGATGAAAACCCTTTTTTAGTTCCAAAACCACAAAGGGGTGTCTCTGCAAGGAGAAATCTAAGACCGACTGCTCCATCCCACACCTACATCACCAGGAGCAGTCTTCAGAGGGAGAAACAGTTGGAGAAGCAACAGAATCTTCTGGAACCCCCCTCCCTTCGGAATTTCCCAGTTTGCAGCCATCCATCAGGGAGCAGAGGCTTCCCAAGGGGACGCCCGAGAAGGCCTTACCCTTAGATACCTCTTCCCTAAATGCTTCTTCTGAAGTCTTCAATTTAACTCTTAGGTCCTTTTCTCCAGAGACCATTCAAGTTCTCAAAAAGGGCTTCACCTTCATTCCTTCACAAAGAGCAGATCTGTCAGCTCTTCTTCTGGATTTGAGACTTTTTTTAAGAAAACTTAATTTGAAGTTGATATGTGAAAAAGACACTGATCTGGATAGTGACCTTACTGATGTTAACTTAAAGCTCCCTTACAAAAAAAGTTTATTTAATCCACCCTTAAACAATACTCTGCAAATTTTTCTTAAACTGTGTGAAAAAGATTTCCGTAACTTACTTTCTTACCCAAGCCCATTGAAATGGTTTAATCTTTCCAAAAATCAATCTTTAGCACTTAAACAACTACAAAATGATAAAACTCTAAGGATCATGACTGCGGACAAAGGCACGGGTATAGTCCTTATGGAACAAGATCGTTACATACAAACTCTTCATCTTGATCTTAACAACACTGATTACTATAAGTTGGTTCAGATGCCTCTTGTTAGTCGTGCTTTCAAACACATAGACAAAACACTTAATTCCCTCATGAAACAACAAGCCATTTCCGAAGAAGAAGCACAGTTCATGTCAGTACCTTCTCCTCAATTAGGAAAATTTTTTGGCATCCCTAAAATTCATAAGGATCCTATCAATCCTCCTTTTAGGCACATAGTTTCAAACAAGAAAACAAAAACAGAGAAGATTTCTGAATTCTTAGACTGGACCCTTAACCCTATTGTACAAAGATCTCAATTTTATTTAAGAGATTCTTGGGATTTTTTACATACCTTATTTCAACATCCTCTGACTTCACCTGATGTTCTTCTAGTTACTCTTGATATAGAGGCACTTTATACTAATATACCCCATGAAGATGGTATTGCCTTCCTTCGTTCTTACTTATCACAAGCAACCTCCTTCTCTCAGACAAGAATTGATACTATTTGTCTTCTTACCTCCTTGGTTTTACAGGGTAATTTCTTTCACTTTGACTCTTCTATTTATCAACAAATCAAGGGTGTAGCCATGGGTTCTAAAATGGCTCCTGCATTCGCAAATTTAGTTCTGGCTGCGTGGGAACTAAATACACTTGTACAATTGCCTGATTTTCAGTTTGTTAAACTATATACCAGATACATAGATGATATCTTTTTTGTCTGGGAGGGTGGCCGTCATAGGCTTGACACTTTTTTAGATACCCTTTCTGCCTCTATTCCATTTCTCAACTTTAAATTATCTTCCTGTGGACTGCAAGCCACGTTCTTGGATACTTCAGTTTCTTTTGATCCTGTTTCCCTAACTTGGTCATCTTCCTTACATAGGAAAAATACTTTTAGGAATAATTATTTAGAATACACCAGCATGCATCCTTTATTTATGAAGCACAACATGGCTAGGGGACAGTTCATTCGTATTTCCAGGTTAGTCAGTGATGACTCTGTTTTTTTAAGGGAATGTGCATTACTTAAATCTCTCCTCATTGACAGACTTTACCCTGAAAATGTTTTAGATTCCATTATTGCTGAAGTTACTGATGCCAGACCTTCCAAGTTTCCACCCATTATTACATCAGGTTTTTCTCCCAATAAAATTAACACTACTACGGTTCTCGGTGACATTTCTGTCTCTCCTACTGACCTTGCTACTACTTCCTCCCATAACACTGCTACTACTTCCTTCCAAGACAATTTTTCCCGAGACTGGACTACTGCCTTTCCCGTTCCCATTTGTAGGGATTCAACCAATATCAAGGATATCATCTCTAATAACTGGGATATCTTAACTAACAGCCAAGAGATTTCCAATAAACTGGGTTCTTCACCCACTTTTTTGTATAAAAAGACTAGGTCTCTTAGATTCGCCTTTGAAAATAGGGATTCTCATTTTATACTTAATCCACATGTTTCACAATCTCTTACTCCTGGCATGTTTGCTTGTGGTTTCTGTGTTGCATGTCCATATATTTTCACAGGTAACACGTTTACCTTCACCCACAATAACCTCTCAGTTCAGTTTTACAAACATTTTGACTGCAAGTCAGAAAATGTAGTTTATGCTGCTGTGTGCACTTCATGTCCAGCTTTTTATGTTGGAAAAACTTCCAGATTTTTCTCAACTAGAATTAAGGAACATTTAGCAGCCTTGAGGAATCATGACACTAAGAATGCCTTATACAAACATAAACTTCTCTGTCGTAACTTTAACAGTTTTCAGTTTTTTGTTTTACAAAAAGTAGATTCCTTCTTTGGGGATGTAAATAATTTATTAGAAGTTAAAGAGTTACTATGGCAGTTAAAACTCAATGCAGATTCACCTCCTGGTTTGAATGAAGCTTTAAATGTTAAGTGTGTGTTACGGTGGGGGCACTGACTTCTGTGTTTCTTGTGCTTATGGGTGGAGACACTGATGTTTTTATGATTGACATTCTCTGTGTTTCATGTGCCTAAGGGTGGAGACACTGTTGTTCTTTTGATT
>NC_056732.1:1028358157-1028360657 GCF_019279795.1 Protopterus annectens | reverse complement strand
GTGACATAGGGGTTTATATTTAAGCTGGTGAGCTTATCTATAATGCCCAAGTGGGGTATTGTATCGAAGGCTTTTGCGAGGTCCAGGTAGGCTGTGTGGACCACCTTCCCTTCGCCAATGGCCTTGGTGACTGTTTCAAAGAAATCGACCAGGTTTAAGAGGCAGGATCTGCCCTTAACTAAGCTGAACTGGGTAGGATCCAGTGTCTGTAGGTCCCCAATATCTTTATTTATGAGGTCCATGATGATCCTTTCCATAGCTTTGCAGACCAAGCTAGTCAGGCTTATGGGGCGATAGTTTCCAGGATCCGTTGAGGCACCACCTTTGTGGAGAGGGACCACTGTTGCTGTATGCCACTCTTTGGGTACATATCCTGTAGTAAGGCTGAGAGTGAACAGTAGTTTTATGTTTGGGTTTGGCTCTTCTTGGAGATGATGTAGGACGCAGCTCGGGACACCGTCTGGTCCCATTGATGCTGTGTTTTTTGCTTTGGAGAGGGCGGCTCTTACCTAAGCATCTGCTGGGATAGATATTTGCTCTTTTGGTGGGGAGGGGGGGAGAAGTTTGCGCTGAACCTGTCAGCTAGGATGTTGGCAATGTCTGTGGGTTCGGTGTATTTTTTGTCATTTTGGACTAATTCTGTGCATATCTGGGAATTCCCACCCAGGTTCCTAACATAACTAAAGAAAGCCTTGTGATTATCCTTAGTGTCCTGTGCAATTTTTCTCTCGAAGCTGGCCTTAGAAGATTTTATGAGTGCCCGTAGTTTTTTGCTAATACTGATCAGAGATGCCTTCCCTTTTTGGGATTTTGCTCTGTCATGTAGTAGCTTCCTCCTTCTATTGTATAGTTTGTTTATGGCTGGGGTCTACCAGATGGGACGTCTGCCTTTGGAGGATTGGGTCTTGGTTTTATTTGGGATTACATGATCCATGCATTCCTGAAGGTGTTCATAGAATGTGTTTATAAAGGATTCTGCGGTCTGGGCCGTATTTTCCACAGGCCCGGGGGCTTTAAAGGATTCGACCTCGGTTTTGGGGAGTGTGAAATTTGCTTTAGAGAAGTTTTTCACTGTGGTTTTCTGGGCAGGGGCTGGGGTCAGGATATGAATATCCAGTGAGATTAGTTTATGGTCTGATCTTACCAGTGAGGGATACACTTCTGGTCTGGAGCATAGAGTCCCCATGTTGGTGATGATCAGGTCCAGTATGTTTTCCCCTCTTGTGGGAGTGGTAACAAGTTGTTCCATAGCATTTGAGTTTATAAATTCTAGGAACCTTTGGGCTAGGGTGTTGGAGCTAGAGTAATGCTCCCAGTCTATGTTTGGGTAGTTGAAGTCACCCAATATAATGGTGTTTGGAGAGACATTCATATTTTCCAGTGTTTTCAGGAAGGCCGAGTGGGGTTCCTGGGTTTGGGATGGTGGTCTGTAGCAGGCTATAAACTGGAAGGCAGTTTTACCCACTGTTAGTTGCACATGGATAGTCTCTGATGCTTCGTGCTGTGCCACCAACCTGGAGGTGTGGGTATCTTTGATGAATATTGATACTCCCCCTCCTTTTGTGGTTCGGTCCAAGTTTTGGGGCCAAAAAGCATGGTATGAGATATAACCTGGTAGTGCTGGGGTGCTCTCGGGAGCCTTGAACCAGGTTTCTGTTACTGCACAGATATCGATGTTCTCCATGCTAAGGAGAGTTTCGAGTGTGTGCATCTTGAGGTTTAGACTTCTGGCGTTGAGTAGCATTACTCTTAGTTTCTTATCCCTTGTGATACCTATGGAGGTGGGTTTGTCTTTTGAGCCTTGCCTAAAAAAGGCACTATGGGGGTAGCAAGAGCCTTTGCCAATATCCAAAAGCCCTGGGGTGATAGGTGCAAGCCGTCCCTAGCGAAGCATCGTGACTTGTCGAGCATGTCATCCCAGGCTGACAGGCATTGGATCCCCTTTGAATGACACCAATACTTAAGCCACTTGTTGAAATTGATCATCTTGTCTTCATATTGTGGCATCATTCTTGGTGAGGGTAAGATGCTACTCAAGGTCAGGGTCATACCGCCCTGGGCTACATGCTCAGAGAGCTCCTCTATGTCTCTTTTCATGTAGTCCAGGGAGGTATGTCTCAGGTCATTCACACCAGCATGGACAATGACTGAGTCATATTTGTACTTGCCTTGGAGTGACCTGAGTGCTTGTGTTATGTGGCGGATCCTAGCGCCCGACAGGCAGCTCACCGTGATCTTCTCCTTGTTCAGCCTGGTGAGCGGGACGTCAGTGAGCCTGACGATAGAGTCACCTATTACAAGTGTATCCGGTGTGTTGTTTATTCTTAAGGGCTGTGACTGTTTGGCACACTGGCTTTGTGAGCTATGTGTTGCATGTGTTTTGTTTTGGGGTAGCGGTTGCTTGGGTGCCTGCTTTGGAGGTCTCTGCTGCTTAGGTAGATTTTTATTTAGAGCCTCTGAGTATGTTTTTGTGTGTTTATGTGTTTGGTTTGCTGTCATG
>NC_056732.1:1028338157-1028353157 GCF_019279795.1 Protopterus annectens | reverse complement strand
AGCAGATGCAATATTAGCCAACAGTGACCCAAGTAGCGACTGTCTGGTTCCAGTTCCTCTACTCCATGTCACTCTGGGGGCACTGGATGTCATCACTTGGTCCATACAGGTGTTGCATATCATCCCACCAGCCACACAACATGCTCACCATCTCCACTATTTTATTTGTTTATTTTTTATTTTACATTTGTTAACCAGGATGGTCCGACTGGACACAGGTCCATTTTCAGCAGAGGCCTGGGGAGAAAAGCTCCACAGTAAGTAAAATTTTATACAACATGTTAAAATACAGTATACAGAAAATTTTCAAACAATATGTTAAAATACAATATACAGCAGAAGACATAACAAGACTTATATATACAGGAATAATAGTTACACATGGTTAATAACAGAATAAGTATACAGATTCAATCAGCATTAGGAGAAGACCTAGACTGTAATATATATTACAGTAGGTATATTAGGAAGTGAGGTTTATAAGTGGAATAATTTGAGGACTTATGTAATACATGGGCATAGCCACGTATTCTTTAAGAGTGTGTTCTAAGTCAGTTTTTAAAGTGAGAAGAGGTAGGGGCAGAAATCAGAGTAGGAGGGAGATTATTCCGGGTTCTAGCTATGGAGTGGGAGAACAGTGCTTTTCCTGCAGTATTGTTAGCCCTAGCGATACAGAATAGAGGTTTGTCGTTAGAGCAGAGAGGACGATTTGTATCATAGTGGGTGAGAAGTTGTTTTTTTTTCTGGATGTGTTACCACATTGTAGGCAATGACTAATTGGTGATAGGTTAATAGCTGGGGAAGTTCCAGCCATTGCAGTTCCCTGAGAGCCTGGCAATGGTGGGTTCTAAAGGTGGAGTTGTTTGCAAACTTGGCGATTTTATTATAACATGATTCGAGTCTGGCAAGGTCAAGTTTTCTAAGCTGGGTAAGAATTGGAGCAGCATATATTAGGGTAGACAAGAGGTGAGTTTGGGCTAGGGTAATCCGTGCTTGTTTTGAGAGGAATTTCCTGTGCCTATATAGTGTTCCCATTTTTTATAGACTTTATTGATAGTTTGTGAAATGTGGACGTTGAAGTGTAGATTTTTACCAATTTCAATGCCTAGGAGTTTGATATGGTCAGAGGGAGAGATAATAGTGCCATTTTTGGAGGAGATAGTGAAGGATAGAGGGGTCGAAATGGTTTTGTTGGGGGTGAAAAGTAGTAATTTGGTTTTATTAGGGTTTTGGATAAGTTGGATCTGAGTGATCCAACTTTCCACAGAGCTAAAGGATTCCTGGGTGAGTTGTTGCAGAGAGGGAAGTGATGGAGCTGAACAGATAAGAGATGAATCGTCAGCATGTTGTATAAGTGAAGCATGCTGTATGGTGGCATGGTGATTATTGGTAAATATGGAGAAAAGAAGTGGGCCTAATATGGAGCCTTGTGGTACACCTATGGTAGTTGGGAGTAAGGGGGATAGTACACTTTACCACTGGACAGAGTGTTACCTATTTGACAGATAGCTTTTAAAGCAGGTTATAGCGGAAGGGGCAAAGGACAGGGATGTCAGGGTGTCTAGTAGTAAGGAATGTGAAACCATGTCAAATGCTTTGGAGAGGTCTAGAAATATTGCAGATACAAAGTTATTATTATTTCTTTGTTGGTTGATCAGATTGGTGAAAAAGAACAGAGCGGTGGTTGTGCTATGATGTTGTTGGAAGCCATGCTGTGTGAGGGAGAGGAGATGGTGTGAGTTTAGGAATTGTGTTTCCTGAAAATGTATACATTTACTCTAGTATTTTAGATAAGGGGGTTAGAATGGCAATAGGGCGATAATTTGAGTATTCATAAGAGTTTCTGCCTTTATGTAGTAGAATAACGTATGATACCTTCCATAGCTGTGGGACATATGCTTCTTGTATGGAGTGATTGATAAGAATAGAAATAGGGTAGGATAAGGATTCAGTAGCTATTTTCAGGAAGTTGGCTGGTAGATTGTCAGTGGCAAGGGTGGTAGGTTTCAGTTTTAGGAGGTGTTTTTTAATTGTTGAGGTGGGAACGGGTGAGAGCGTAAAGGATGGGATGTTGTCAGGGCAGCTGGTTGGGTTATATGTAGGGCTGTTTTTGGATAGTTGGGAGGATAGTGTTAAGATGGATTCTGTGAAGTGATGATTGAATTGGGAGGCAATGTCCTTGTCATTCATGGAGTTAGGAGTGGGAGTGGTAGTTTTGCCTGGTTTTAGGCGAGAGTTAATGGCATGCCAAAACATTTGGGGATCTTTTGAATGCTTGTTTTGGATATTGAAGATATAGTGTGGGTAGCAGCTATCTGTGCCTGAATCACTAAGCTGCACATATGCTAATTAGGGACAAATGTAGTACCCATGTCAGATACATCTTTGGACTCGTGGTGGCACTGCAGACCACCAAGTGTTTCTTCTGAGGTGCTGCAGCTCAGAGATGCCATCTGGGGTCAGGATTCTTGTATAGGCTGGGTGGGGCTCATAGTTACAGGAAATCTACCAAATACTAGCAAGGTTGGAGTACAATGTACATACTGCCATTATCTTCAGCCAGGGGTGATCAGCTGTCATCAGGTATGTGCTGGACCTCCATCAGTAAAACATGTGAAAGTATAATATGATATCTGTGGCAGCACTGAAATAAATGTCTAATCCCCATAGCAGGTATACTAGTAGATTACTCAATGTGTGAATATTATGTGGACACCTGAATAACTTGTTGTGCAGCATTTTACAGTTGCAGACCAGTGCTATCTGGAGGACAGATATGCAGATGCCTGTAGCTGAATAAGTTCTGCCTTACATGTAGCACACTGCAGTATGGTAGCATAAAATTTAATACTAACCTGATGCTCTCCTACAGACATTAGTGCAATCATTAACAGCACAGATCCCACATCCAGGAAATCACTTAATATAAGTCTGCATTCCATCTCCAGACAGGTACAAAAGGAACTCCTCCACCTCTGTGAGGTAATTCTGTGTTGGTGGTCCACCTCCTGTGGTGGACATCTCCTCAGCAATGTCCTGTGCCTTGCTCATGATATGCAATATCATACTGGATACCTTCTCCAAACCTGATGTAGACTTCTGTTATAGCCAGCCACACCACTGATGTCTTGCGCCACTCCCTGCCACTTGTACTGTCAAAAAGCCTTGTCTGTGTTACCTTTGGCCAGGATGTACATGCCACGTTTGAGGGGGGGCCTGTGCTTACATCTTAGGTTTCTGGGTGGTGCACTTTTCAAGACGTGCCCTGCCCTTTTACTCATCCATGTGCTCCCCTGCCTTGTCATTCCTCATACCTTCCAATCACCCCATCTCTTTTTATTTGGAATCAGGAAACAACTCAGGACTGGAAATTGACCCACACTCTTTATCTGACATACAAAGGCAGTTAGTATTCCAATCTGCAGAATCTGGATTCACCACAAATGGAGTCGCAGTAGCAATAACCACAGCTGGTTTATGTCTTAAATGGTCACAGTATCTCTTGGAAATTCCAAAATCAGTTTCTTGGACCCTATAAGAAAGTAGACTTGTTAATTTTTATCCAAGAAAATTCTTGAAGTCCAATTTTGATATCTCCTAGTGGTAGCATTGAGATAACCTAGACCTGTTTTACCTAATATAATTCCTGCAGTCCACTTTTGCCTCCACTAGTGCTTTGAGATACCCTAGATCTTTTTTATCTAAAATAATTAATAATTCTTAAAATCTACTTTTCATCTCCCCTAGTGGTAGCTTGAGATGGCCTGAATCTTCTTCATTGAAAGCTGTGTCCCTCGCCTGCTTTTTATGTTAAATTTTTTGCAATTACTGTTTCTTTTAAACAATATCATTAAGAACTTGCTCCATCATGTCCAGTCTGGTTCTGGTATGTGTGTATTTACATAACAGTTCTGCAGCTGTCTGTCCTCTAGAATGACTTTGTGTTGTTTTGTAATGTTACCAGAAAGTAAAATTTTATCTTCAGTTTTCAACAGATTATTTGACAATTTCTTCATACCTCATGAAAATAAAAACATTCTTCTCTCTCCTCTGCCATGTGAATCACACAAACTAACATTAAATTTTCCACGAAACAAACAGAAAACACAGGTCCTATAGTGGGAAGACAGAGCATTACCCCCATAATCTTTTACAGGAAATGTGTCAATTAAACACACCTATGGTCACCCCCTCGTTGGTCACGTCTGACCATAAGCTAATCACCCTTAACATCCACATCCCACTCCCACCCCCCAGTAAGGAAACCTCTATATAAAACATCTCCAAAGTCAACTTCATGCTGCTCAAGTCAGAAGTGACAAACTTCATGACACCCATGCAGACGGGAACTGAAAGTTCAACTGCTGAATGCTACACTAAGGCCCTGTACGATCACATCAACTCATGCATGAATTGTGCCATCCCAAATAGAACCAAGATGCTCTCCTCCAAAAAAAAAGGAAGCCAATCTGGTGGTCCCCTGCCATGAACAAACTTTACAACAAAAGGAAGAAACTATTGCAAAAAGAGGAAAATCCCAGGATGCAAAAAACTCCCTTACCAGCCTCAGTAAGAAGCTGAGATCCCTCATAAAATCCCCCAAAGCTAGTTATGAAAATAAAATTGCCAAAGATTATAAAGACAACCACAAGGCATTCTATAACTATGTCAAGAATCTAAATGGCAATGCTCAGATCTGCTCTGAGCTACAACAGAATGGCATTAAATATACTGATCCCAAGGATATTGCCAATATCCTGGCAGATCAATTCAGTGCCAACTTCACCCCCTAAACGGCCCACCTCAATACCGGAAGATTGCCAAATTCTGGTAATAACGGCCATACAGGTAAAAAATGCACTCTCCAAAGCTAAGAATACAGCATCCATGGGACCAGATGACATCCCGGGCTGTGTATTACATGAGCTTCAAAATGAACTGGCACCTCACCTAAGTATCATGTTTAATTATAGCCTCACCTCAGGCTTCGTGCCCACTGAGTGGTGCACAGCTACAGTTATCCCACTCCACAAGGGGGGATCCACCTTGGATCCCGGGAACTACTGTCCCATCAGTCTGACGAGCCTGATCTGCAAGGCCATGGAATGTATTATCATGAAACCTATAAACAAAGACATTGGCAACCTTCAAACAATGGACCCCACCCAGTTTGGGTTTGTGAAGGGCCGATCTTGTCTCCTGAACCTGATTGACTTCTTTGAATCAGTCTCCAGAGCTGTAGACAAGGGTAAGATGGTCCACACAGCCTATCTGGACCTCGCCAAGGCCTTCGACACCATCCCCCACTCTGGAATCATAAATAGACTTACTAAGCTGGGCATTAATCCCTACCTCATTCGGGTTGCCAACTGGCTTACTGACAGAACCCACACTGTAAAAGTAGCAGACTCCAAATCCAGCTCCAGACAAATGATAAGTGGAGTACCTCAGGGTTCAGTCCTAGGACTGCTCTTGTTTGGCATCTACTTCTCTGAAGTACAGGCCAACACTAAGGGACTCTGGCTAACAAAGTTCTCAGATGACTGCAAACTGGGAGCCATTATTGAATCCCTAAATGATGTGGATACTCTACAAAAGATCCTTACAGAAACAGATGCTTGGTGCCAGAGTCATGGGCTCAAGCTCAATGCCAAGAAATGTATAGTTATCCCCTTTGAGAAAAAACATGTATCCGTGAATTACCACATAGGTGGCAGTACACTAAACACCGAAAGTGTGATAAGAAACTTAGGGACATAGGTGGACAGTGGTCTCACCTTCAATAACCACATCACCACAACAGTCAGGAAATCCTTCTGTGTGGCATACCTCATCACTAAGGGCTTTTCATCCAGGAAAAAAGAGGTCATTGTCTCACTGTACTCATCCCTCATTAGACCCATTATATAATACAATGCCCCGTTTGGTATGTACCTCTCAAGACATCTGCAACAACTGGAAAGGCCACAGAAATACCTCACTAAAAGAATCACAGGCCTAAAGCAGATGCCCTATGCTGACCGCCTTAAAAAACTCCAGCTATACTCTGTCGCATATCATCTACTCAGAGGCGATCTCTGCTTAACATACAAGGCCATGTCAAACCCAAAGCTGTTGGACATACTACACTTAAAGAAATCCCAATCCCTCAGAGTCACACACACCAGGGATCTAAACCTTGTCATCACAATAAACAAAACATGCTGGAGGGATAGGTTCTTGACCCAGAGACTCCCCAGACTCTGGAATAGACTGCCCATACATGTCAAGCAGTGTGCCACTTTGGCCCTCTTCAAAAGGAACCTTGACGATTGGATGGGAGAAAGGAAATTCACCCCAGGGATCATGTTAGTGACCCTGCTAGACAGGGGTCCAGGGAAGTAAATAATGTGGGAAGAAATAATCAGGGAATTGTTATGGCTAGGCTTGTATAGGCCCTGGGGCCGATAGCCTAGTACCAACCTATGAACCTATGAACATTTCAGGGTTGCAAAATATAGGACATCAAGGTGACAGGAACACACACAACAGGTTCCAAACATGTCTCCCAAGCATAGTCCACCAAACTTATCCAGGTATGTCAATGAAGCTCTCAGAGGGAAGGAGTAAAAAGATATTTACCAAAATGGAATACAGCTGCAGACTGAAAACCAAATTGTGAAACAACATCCCACACTTAATGTATTTAAACTCTGTACCCTGTGGACTGGAATGGACTCCTCACTCATTATTATGTTGAGCCATGGAAGCAGTTGTAGAGAACAGAATCATTTTACCTTACTTTTATTTACTTATCACTTTTGTTGACCAGGGTAGTCCAACTCGCATGTGATAAACCTTTTTTAGTGGAGGCTCAGGGAGGAAAGCTCCAGTAACAAAATAGGCAATTTTATACAACAGAAAAAAATGTAAACCTGAAAGTTACAGTGTGGATGTACAATAACCAAAAGCCATCTATTCCAGAAAAAAAATTGCACTCAGTAAAATGAAGAGTCATTACATATGAATTCAAGACAATATATAGTGAGGTTTAAAATGTTAAATTACAATTTTATATTTCTGGGTAGGAGAAATAGGAGAGGTCATGTGGGAGATATGAGGAGAAAACAGATAGTTGGTGAGAAAAGGTGACTAGTATGTACATTTATTAGGTGATATAGGAAAAAAAGTTATAGTGAAGTTGACATAGATGTAGAAGGTAGTGAGTATGAGATGGAATTTTGCTGGAAGAAAACATGTCAGGTGGTAAGTAGACGCAATAGAAGTGGCAGTAAGGGCTAATGAATATGTCAGAATAGTTTACTGACATGCACTGATGCTCAGCTCAGATCAGTAACCAATAGCAAAGTTTTTGTGCATCCATAAGAATTGTCTTTGGTTTTGTTGTAGAAGGAAAACTATCATTTTCCTGTGGTTATCAATGACCAGTGACGTTGCTCTATGTCAACCATGTAATACAGAAGTACAGAAATAGGAGTTTCAATTTATAAGCCCTTTTTGTGCATGTGTATGATATTTTTGTCTAGATTTTGACCACATTAAAGGGGGTGATAGGGCAGAGATGAAATGGAAAGCAAGCAGAAGGTAGACTAGAGGGCTGAATGTCATTTTGATTCCTGGCTAGTAGGTGCACTGGCTGGATGCGATCAAAGAAGAAATTCAGAGAACCTGAAAGAAAATCAATCACAAAAGCTGAGGAGAAAACACTGACTGGGAAGAATCCTGCAGGTGTTCAGCAAAAAGCAGTTCAAGCTCCAGCTTTGGTGCAAGACATGACTTCTAGTAATCTAGAGAAAAAATAAGTCAAATGTATTCAGTGCTGATTAAAATAAATAAAACACTGAAGGAGTAAAAAATGGAAGACACTTTAAGTAGATATTCAGATGACCTGATAAAACTGCAAAAATCAGAGGTCAAAATGAAGAAAAGGCTAGCTGAGTACAAGACTGCTCAAAAAGAGGTGTTTCAAAAATGGTGGAATTAGAGGACAGAGCCTGTAGGGAAAACCTGGGATTTTCTGATGTACCAGAGAAACTAGAAGGAACAGACTGCATTAACTTTATGAAGGCACAAATAAACAGCTGGACTAGTATTCCACAGCAGGAGTTGTTAATTGAAAGGGCACATTGTGTGTATACTCCAAACCTGGCCGGGAGAAAGCAACCAAGACTTTAATAGTAAAAATGCAATCCTATCAGCAGAAAGAGTTATTTTTGATGAAACTGTGGCAGAAGGACAAAGTACTAAAAGTTTGAGACAGTAGAGTGTTTGTGAAAAACCAGGCAGAACCAGGCAGAAGAAGATTAAATTTGTTCCAGCAATCAGTGAATATCAAGAAGCAGGTGTGAGATTCAAGTTGCTTTATCCAGCTGTTTTCAGTTTTTTTAATATATTTTTATATATCTTTATGTATTTATTTATATTTTTGATGCAGAACATGCTAAGGAGGAAATACAAAAGTCTGTCCAACAAAAAGTGAGCTATCAGACAGAAAGAAATTCTGCTTATTATTTGTCTGATAATCAAGTTCACAGGGACACCTGGCCAGTAAAACCTTTTCCAATGTTCAAAAAGAAAATGCTTGAGAGACAGAAAAAAGCAGAGGCGTTGTCTAGAAGAGCCAGGAGTCCATTGGAAATTAACCAGAGATGGGATTTGGGAGATGCAGATCAACAGGAAGAAAACCAGCAACTCAGAAATTAATAAATAAATGTGGGATTACAAAGCATTACTTATATTTGTGAAATATTACAGAACAAGAAAACCTAGAACTATTGGACTTTTATGACTTTGTTAAACCTGTGGGGGACTCCAAAGCATATGCCCTACTTCATGTCATTAATGGTTGGAAGAACATTAAGGAGACGATAAGAAGACGGAAACAGGTAACTATAAGTAAAGCTATTTTTTTCTTATCAGTATTGTTATAAAACATGGCATATACTTCATGCTACAAAAGTAAACTTTTTTCAGTTATTTTGGTGTGTAATAGAGATACTGAAGTAAATGGGTGCCCTTTTTCCCTTCTTTTTCATTTCTTCTTGTTAATTTTAAGAAATGTAGGCACTGCTATGTAAAAAGAAAAGAAAGCCTGGACAGAAGAGCATGATATAAATAAAATGGATATGCTTTTTCTTGCTTTTGCATAGGGAAATGACTAGATTAAGGCCATTGGCTTAGTCTACTGACATGCTTTAAGGGGAAGCAAGTAAATATAAAACACTGAGTATAATGAAAAGTTTTCCTCTAGCAAATAAATGTTCATAGTGCAATATGAGAAGTTTGTAGCAGAAGACAACTGTGTACCTGGTTGCCATATTTCTACAGAGGTAGGGGGCAATATACACAGAATTCTTCTTTCTTTCAATGGCTATGAGATAATGTTTCCTGAAAGCATTTAAGTTGTTGTATACATCTGGGAGAGGAATAAAGGTAAGACAAAAACAGGCAGCACTTAGTGTAAGCAGAAGCACAGGCTGTTTCATGCGTCTCGGTATGGATAACCTTCATAAGAGGTTAATTCAAGCTTGTGAGTGTGGCTGTCAATCTGGGACAATTGTTCCCAAAACATAAAAAACACAAAAAACACTTTGATCAGGCAAAATTCCAACAGGAACTTACCTCTTGCAACTGGTCTGTACTAAAACACCTACCCCTAGAGGAGGCTGTACTTTATTTTAACAACAAATTTCCTAGAAATCCTTAATCTGCATGCACCTGTCCACTCAAAGCGAACAAAAGTAGCTACAGCACCATGGCTTACCAAAGAGTCCAGGCAAAAAATCCATATTAGAAACAAATTATGGGCTCAATGGTGGTTCACTAAAGACACCCTAGACCATGTTAAGTACAGACAAGTCAGAAATGACACCAAAAAAGCAATTCTAAATGACAAAAAACAATATTACTGCAAAATTCAGGCTGAAAACCAAAACAATCCTCAAAAGTTTTGGGCTAGTCTAAATAGCCTACTCCACCCAGGAAAAACGTCCACTCCCATCCCCACTGGTTTCATTGACAAATCTCCTAAAGAAGTCTCAGACAATTTCAACTACTTCTTTACTGAAACAATTCAAACTCTAGCTAGCCAACTTCCTCCTAGCCCCCTCAGCCCTGACAAGACCACCCCTTTAGATAGACTCTCATTCAGCTTCCAACCAGTTCCCACCTCACTCATCCGCACCCTTATCAAAAAACTAAAACCCACCACTCTATCTGCTGACCAGCTACCCACTGAATACCTTCAAAAATCAGCGGATGCTATAGCTTATCCACTATCAATATTAATTAACCATACCATAGCTGAAGCAAAAATTCCCACCATTTGGAAAACATCCTATATTATCCCACTACTTAAAGGAGGCACCTCCACTGAACTCTCCAACTATAGACCCATAGCTATACTTTCACCACTTGCAAAAATATTGGAAAAATGCATACACAAACAACTCATGCACCACTTAATCCAAAATCACCTCTTGTATGATACCCAACATGGCTTTCCACCTTACCACAGTACTACCTCAGCTCTACTTGCCTTTACCAACACAATAAACAGCAACCGCAATAATAATCACATCTCTTCATCCCTCTTCTTGGATCTCTCCAAGGCATTTGACATGGTAGATCACCAACTTTTGTTACACACTATGCAAACATTCAATCTAAACTCTAATGCCCTATTATGGTTCAATTCCTACCTGACTGGGAGGCAACAGGCTGTTCTCTGGCAGAACAAGCTTTCTATACTACTACCAAACACCCTTGGAGTACCACAAGGCTCCATATTAGGGCCCCTACTGTTCTCAATTTTCATTAATGACTTATATACTGTCATCCCAAATGTCAGCTGTATTCAATACACTGATGACTCCACTCTGGTTTGCTCAGCCACATCTCCTGCAGAGTTGAAGAAAGCTACCCAGTCCACCTTTAATATTGTACAAAACTGGCTCACTAGTCGACAACTATTATTAAATCCCAAAAAACTAAAATGTTGTTATTCACACCTACTCAAAGGTCTCCAACTTTCTCTTTCACCATTAATGCAAAGGATGGGACTGTAATCTCCCCAGAGCACTCTACAAAACTGCTCGGTGTCATTATTGACAATAACCTAAAATTTGAACTTCATGTTAATCAAATAATAAAAACACCAATAAAAAACTTGGTTCATTGTATAGAATTAAAGCCTTTCTAACCCCTCCAGCCAAAACTGCCATTGCCCGCTCACACCTAATATCAACACTTACATATGCTTCCCCCCTTCTGTCTAATCTAAATAAGTCATTACTTAACAGACTGTCTACCTGTTACAATCACATTGCCAGATTTGTCACTGGCCAGCCATGCAGAACCCACCATTGCATGAACCTCAAACAGCTTGGGTGGCTAGAATTTCCCAATCTCATACAATATAACCTTCTGACTATAGCGTACAAGATTCTCTATAATCCAGATAACACACCAGCTCTTAGAAATAGTATCACTGCCCAAACTAATCAGAGACTACTTAGATTTTCTAATAGACTTCAGATTCTTACAATCAAAACCAACAACACAGCAGGAGTATCTCTCTTGGCAAATTCTGCAGGTAGAACATGGAATCATCTCCCAGCTGATATTACCATGCTCTACTCTCCACGTGAATTTAAGATCAAACTTAAACAACATCTGGCACTAAACTGGCTTTGTCACTGTAATAAACCTGGCTAGCCATCTTTAATTAATATACAAACATGTCAATGGAAATGTGTTTTTCATTTCTCCTCACTATAACTTCTGCTGACAAATGTCATGTAATTGTCTACTTTTGAATGTCAAAACATTAACTGTAATTACTTATCTGTATTTTGTCTGCATTGCTATGTTCACCTTTGCTTTTATCATATTGTCCTTATTGCAATGTTTTATTTTGTACCCATTAGAGCTTTTCTCCCCGGGCCTCCGCTGAAAATGGACATGTATCCAGTCGGACTATCCCGGTCAACAAATGTAAAATAAAAATAAATAAATAAATAAATTGTTCCTATTAGGAGGGTTAAACTTCAGCCATAAGCTGGTTTAATGCCTACCTCTCTGGCAGGCAACAAGCTGTCCAATGGCAAAACAGGCTATCCGACTTACTTCCAAACACCATTGGCGTTCCTCAGGGCTCTATACTCGGTCCTCTTCTTTTCTCCATCTTCATAAATGATCTTCACTCAGTCATCCCCAAAACTACCTGCATCCAATATGCAGATGACTCCACCTTGATCTGTTCTGACGCCTCCCTCCTGAAACTTCAAGCAATGACCCAAAACTGTTTTACTATAGTTGAAAAATGGTTCTCTGAACTGAAACTCATACTTAATCCATCTAAAACCAAATTATTACTATTTTCCCCTCTGCAACTACTCCCCTAGGAAAAGAACCTCCAAATGCTGACAACACGTTCCATGTGGTATCCACAAATGGTACCATCATAGAGCCTGTCTCTCATACCAAACTACTAGGTGTGACTATTGATCACAAGCTTAAATTTGATATTCACATTAACCTAACCATTAAGTCCGTAAACAAGAAACTCGGCTCTATGTATAGAATAAAGAATTTCTTAACCCCTCATACCAAACTAACCATTGCTCGCACTCATCTTCTCTCCACCCTCCTTTACGCCTCCCCAGTACTTTCGTTCCTCAATAAGCGTGAGCTCAACAAACTATCTGTTGCCTACAATCACATAGCCAGATTTATAACAGGAACACCATATCGTACTCACCATTGCCTCAACCTAATGACACTTGGTTGGTTAGAACTGCCCAATCTTCTCAAACTCAACCAACTCACTGAAGCTTTTAAAATAATCAACCAACCGGATAGAACCCCCTCACTGAGTAAAATACTGACCCCCTACTCCAACCTAAAATCCCTCCGGTCGTCAAATAGTGTCCAGGTCCTAACCATTAAATCTAATAACTCAGGAGGTGATGCTCTCTATGCCAACTCCATCGGAAAGCTCTGGAATTCCCTACCAAATAACCTAAGACTCATGACCTCGATTAATCAATTCAAAAATCACCTCAAAGAATTCTTCAAGTCTCACTGGTTATGCCCATGTCCTAAACCAGACTAATCTCAAACATCTCATTCCACCATTGTCTCTTCCCTATCCCAGAGTTTACTAACTCAACCTCTCGGCTCCACAATGTAATCTATGTTTAAGATTATCTATACAATTCTGTGATTGTTATTTAACCAATATGTAAGCTCACTGTTTTCTTTATCTATTTGTCTCTATGTTATACTATTTACTATTCACATTTAAATGTATTGTGTTTTTTTTTCTCTGTCTATGTTTGGAGCTTTTCTCCCTGGGCCTCTACTGAAAAAGGATATGTATCCAGCTAGACTAGCCCGATCAACAAATGTAAAATAAAATAAATAAAATAAATAATTATCTAAATATTTATATAGTTTTGTGTGTTTGCACTAAGTTAATTGGTTCTGGCAGTGTTCTGGGGTGAAAAGAACCAACTGTGTATAGAAGATCAACCTGCCAAACAGTGTATACATGTAACACAAAAGCTGAAACTATACATTAAAAAAGCTGTTATATATAACAGGTGGAATAATAACACTTTCCATATTATCATTAAATGTGAATGGTTCATAGGTTCATAGGTTCATACTAGGCTATCTGCCCTAGGGCATTTATAAGCCTAGCCAGAGTTGTGTGGCTTTCACCACTCCTTAGGTTGAAGAATACTATACCCATTAGTTTGCCGTGCCTCTGTCCAGCAGCGATACAGAGATGATCCCCGGGGTAAACCTACGATCTCCCATCCACTGGTCAAGATTCCTCCTGAACAGAGCCAGCGAGGTGCTCTGTCTCACATGGACCGGGATTCTGTTCCACAGCATAGGGAGTCTCTGGGTGATGAATCTGTCTCTCCAGCACATCCTATTTATATCCGTGTTGAGGTTTAAGTCTCTTGCTCTTGTGGCTCTGGTGGATTTGGATTTTTTGAGGTGGAGCATGTCCATTAATTCCGGGTTGGACATGGTCTTGTATGTCAGGCACAGGTCACCTCTGAGCAGACGGTATGCGACTGAATAGAGCTGGAGTTTCTTCAGTCGGGCAGCATATGGCATATTTTTGAGCCCCTTTATCCTTTTGGTGAGGAACTTTTGGGGTCTTTCCAATTGCTGCAGGTGTCGGGTAAGATACATTCCGAATGGGGCATTGTACTCAATCATTGGTCTGATAAGTGAAGAGTACAGGGGAACAATGACCTCCCTTGATCTGGATGTGAATCCCTTCATAATCAGGTTGGCAATGTAGAAGGTCCTCCTAACCACTTTGGCAATGTGAGTGTCAAAAGAAAGGTTACTGTCAACTTGGGTCCCCAGGTCCCTGATAACCTCTTCTGTGCTTAATGGATTGCTACCTATGTGGTAACTTGGGGTTACCTTGTTTTTACCAAAGGGTATGACTATACATTTTTTGGCGTTTAGCTTAAGGCCATGGCTCTGGCACCAGTTATCCGTTTCTATGAGACCTCTCTGAAGGATATCTGTGTCTGATGGGTTTTCAACTATGGCGCCCAGTTTGCAGTCATCTGCAAACTTTGTCAGCCACAATCCTCCTATGTTTGCCTGCACTTCTGAAAAGTAGATGCCGAACAAGAGGGGGCCCAGGACTGAGCCCTGTGGGACACCGCTTGTAACTGGCTTGGAGTCTGACATGGCACCAGCAACTCTAACCCTGTGGGTTCTGTCCTTGAGCCAGTTTGCAACCAATCTTGTGACATATGGGTTTACATTTAAGCTGGTGAGCTTTTCTATGATACCCGAGTGGGGTATTGTGTCGAAAGCTTTTGCAAGGTCAAGGTAGGCTGTGTGAACTGCCTTACCCTCATCAATGGCCTTGGTGACTGTTTCAAAAAAGTCGACCAAGTTCAAGAGGCATGATCTGCCCTTGACAAAGCTGAATTGGGTAGGATCCAATGTCTGTAGGTC
>NC_056732.1:1028320657-1028333157 GCF_019279795.1 Protopterus annectens | reverse complement strand
ACAGATTTATCTTTGTAATATCTAAAATTTCCAAGATGGCTAGCAGAATGACCTCATCTAGTCACCTGATTCTAGGTTCTCATACTAGTCCCCTTTGAAGCTTAAGATAGATGTTAGTATAGATGTGATAACATGCATATCTAATGTTTTGCTAATGTTTATGGTAGTGCCTGGGGCTTCCCTTCTTTTTACTGAGCTAATGAATAAAGGCTTCTTCCAGATATGCTGTCTCTAGTCCTATTCAGAGTTGTGAGGTAAGCACTTCCATGGCCCAATACATGGTCCACTTACCAGTATTTTTTCTTAAAGTAAGAAGTAAGCTAGCTGTTTAACCTCTTCTCTTCCAGTGACCTTTGCTAACACACACACACACACACACACACACACACACACACACATGTATATATATATATATATATATATATATATATATATATATATATATATATACAGTCTCATATATATTCCTTCTTTGTCCAGCAGGATCCACTGTTGATACATTTTTAGCACTAGCAAATTTACAAACACATTTTGATTTCAAATGCCATACAGTTCTCATACATTTGTAACACAAGCATCTTGTATAAAATCACTTTGATATTCAAAGGACATATCTTTTTTTACAGAACTCCAGCTGGCTATGCTGGCACTAGCCCATATAATCACAAGTGTGTACTGAGTTGCCAGACTTTAAAAATTCCCTGCAGACTACTCTGTCAGAAATAGTTGGTGAGCAAGCTGGTGTTAACTAAGGAAATGATTTGAGCTATAATATAGAATTGGAATTACCTTGACATAGTAAGGCCTTGCTAAGTTTAATTCTTGTGGCTGCCAAAAAAAGCACTTACTAGGGAATGGAAATCAAAGTCTAAACCAACTGTACTAGAAGTGGTGAATATAGTAACAGAGATAAAAGAACTGGAAGCGGGATCATTAGAAAAGGGTAAGAACAAATTACATAGAAAAAATGAGAACTGTAGGAACAAGAATTGTGGGAATAATATATGCAGAATAATATTTTAAAGGAGGAAGGAGGTTTTAGGGATTGCAGGAACTGAATGAGCTATGTAATATTTGACTGATAATGACTATATACATTATAAGCAATGTCTAATGTTTGTAACTGAAAATATGTCAGTATGGTTTGTTTTCATTTATACAAATGAATGATTGCGTATGTCATAAGTGATAACTCAATAAATACGTTTTGTGTTTAAAAAAAAAAGGATATACTCAACGTCACCCACCTGATGTCCCTGTAGGAAGCTATTCCTCAGAAATAGTTGGTAAAATTCTCATATGTGCCATATGTGTGAGTCATGGAAATTGCCTGAGTGGCCTGCATACACATTTTGGATGATACCCTGCGGATTACAGACCACCTGGCAGCTGATGGAGTTATACTCTTTTTGGTCGATGTACCTCCTTTCCAATTTACCAGATGGGGCCTTTATTTTGATGTAAGAACAGTCTATGGCTCCTAACACTTCATAGACATGGGCTATAGTAAGTCTTCCATGGTGACTGTGCTCTCTCTTCTGGGTATGTGCGAGTTCCATATGTTCTTTCACATTCTCAAGCATGGCATGCAGGAACTGATGCAGAATTCCCAGGCAGATGTCTAAGTTACCCTTACTGTATTTTCAGTTTGTAACTGAAAGGTACCTGTAGCTAATATATGTAAAGCCACACATACTTTAGAATCCAGTGCAACAGGTACTCAATCACTCCCATGGGGCTGCAGATGAGGCTGACATAGATCCATTATTTGTTGCATAGTGTCCTTGTCCACACAGTAGTGGTCCAGTATGTCCAGCATGTTATGTATAGCTGGCAGACCCAATGTTACTGAGAGCAGTGATTTGCACAGCTGGCAGAAGCACCTGTTAAGACAGCCTCCTGCAGACACAAGTTTATAATTGCTGAGGTAAACCCTAACATATTTTGATTTCTCCTCTGCTTAAATGCTTGTATATGGTCATATGTAATGCTAATGCGTGGTGCAGTGGTGCAGTGGTTAATGTTGTTTCTTCACAGCAAGAGGTTCTCTGGTTCAATTCTTGGCTGAGGTGCCTTCTGTATGGAGTCTACATGTCCTCCCTGTATTCACGTGGGATTCCTCTGGGTAGTCTGGTTTCCTCCCACATTCCAAAGACATGCGTTCTGGAGAGTTTCTCCCATGGCCTCCTCTGAGGGTCTATATCATATGAGTGAATCACACAAATTGCTAACGCTCATAATATCGAATGTACTGGACCTCAAACTTCCTATTGTGGGGGGGGCTGTGCCCCCCATACCCCCCGCTAGATATATATTCGACTCTGAGATCGCACTACAGTGAGGAAATGGCAAATATCCCATTCTTTACTGTACCGCAATCTCAGAAAAAACACTTCGAGGTCCAGTACGTTCGATATTATCAGCGTTCGCAATTTGTGCAATTCGCTCATATGATATAGACCTTCCCCTGAAATTGGCTCTGTCCTAGTCGGGCTTTCCCAGTCAACAGATGTTAAATAAATAAATTATGCATGCATGGGAATAGCTGTACATTTCTCAATCAGTCCGTCATGTTTTTTTTTTTTTTTTTACTTTATTAGTAAACAGCACAGCTCATTATATGGTCATTATCATATATCTCAGCAGTGCCTTTCTTTCCAGCTGGCCTCCATGTTAGTGTGTTTCCTGAATTGTACACACCCTACCTGTCCCTGCTCGTTGCCCAACTTCTCTTAGGTCTATGTAGTGACGATTTATGAATCTGGCCCAATGTTTTCTGTAACCACCATTTTCAGTGTTCATTGTACATAGTTCTTGTTTTCTAACTATTGCTTTTACAACACTTCCTATCTTTATTTCTTACCTTTGCCTTATTATTTTACTCACATTTTTTTACACACATTCATTTTTCTCAGTTCATTCTCTTATCTGTACATTGATAATTTCATTTGCTGTATACATATCAAAGATCTCATAGTGTTTGATGTAGTACATGACTCTGTACTAATAAACTCCCTACCAAGGCCAGGAAGCAACTCACAAACCATACAAAGGCTCAAAGCATTCCTTACCAAAACACCTCAAAATGCAAATGAAAACAACCTCTTCTTCCTCTTTTCTTTTGCACAAAGGAGTCCCACAAGGCTTAGTACTTTCCCACGATTATTCTCCTTATTCGTTTATAAACTTTGTCTTGTCACCATCTTCCTGTTATTTGATATTTGGATGACATGCTTATGTACAGTTCAAGCCCCCTCCTCAGCCAACATGAACAAAACTTAGAAATGGACCATTACAGCTTTCATTTACACTATAACAGCACAAACTTGTTAAACAACATGAAAACCAAAGCCATGTTATTTGGAAATGCCCACGCACAAGCCAAAGCAACTAACAATTGAATAATTGTGCATAACAACCAAGAAGCAATCAGAACAGTTTAGCAATTCCAGGCATTTAGCTGCACCCCAATTTCAACCATTATTATATCAAAAAAAAAAAAAAAATCAGTGCTAAGAAATAACTTACTCTTCTGGGCCAGAAAAGAGCTTCCATTTTCCTGTTCTGCTGGAAAAGTCACTGTTGGAAAAGGAGGTATACTCTCAGATCTATAACATGGATTCACAATCATAGCATCAGCATAAAAAACTAAACATGATACAAACATCCTCAAATAAAATATGTAGGTTTATTACTCTCTCAACTCAAAGCCGGCATTACTGTTACACAATCTATATAGCTATTTGGCTTCCTGGGAAACACACAGAACAACATTGCCAATTCAATCCCTCCTCTAAAACGTATACATTTAAACTCATTCTTCTTCTTTGCAGGAAAGCTCAGATAGATCTACCTTCCTATCTACACCTGACTTATACTCCTTACAAAACAAATTGTATTTGACCTATCATTCATTCTTCATACTAGGACTAGAAATATGGCAGTCTCCCAACAAAGTTAAAACAACGTCTTTCCACACTTCAGCTCCAATAGAAGTCAAGAAATACATATTTAAAGAAGCACAATGCAGGTATTACTTGAATAACAGCATTGTATAATTCACCTACCAAAGGTTTAAACTACTTCCTTTCACACTATTTAACTTATAAACTTACAAGTATCTATCCCTTCACAAATCCCTTTCTTTTATTTCCTGTTACCCTTTCACTCCAGCTTTGCCATCCATATTTCTCTCTGATTTCTCTGGAACTTCTGTGTAGCACATGACATGCAAATCACTGCAGCTAGCTCATTGACTTTAACTGTATCCATATACAGTGAAGGTGTGTGGGTGGGACTTTCTCTGCTCCCATTTTGTGAGAACTTCACCGAGACAGCCTCAGGGTTGTCACTTTATGTTTGCTGAAAATGAGGAAAAGAGCAATAAGTAGAGAAAATAATAAATATATTACTGTTTCCTTCTTGCAGGTGCTGCAGTCTATGAATAAAAAATATACTGTAAAATATGAATCTATAAGCATCACAACAATATGTAGCTAGAGACATTCTGTTACAGGGTTAAGACAATAAAACCAAGACAAAATTATCTTAGCAACATAAAGGGAAACCTCTATTAATCTAGAGTTTAATTTCTATTTTATTTATCATTTGTTGACCGGGAAAGTCCGACTAGGTTCCACAGAGCCTGTTTTCAGTGGAGGCCTGGGGAGAAATGCTTCAGATGCATGTCTTTGGAATGTGGGAGGAAACCGGAGTACCCGGAGGAAACCCACGCGAACACAGGGAGAACATGCAAACTCCACACAGAAGGCACCCCAGCCGAGAATCGAACCGGTGAACCTCTTGCTGTGAGGTGACAACGTTAACCGCTGCACCACTCCGCCGCCCTTATTTGCACCAGAGTTTAAATATTTGCTTATTTATTTTGGTACCTGGATGAGTGAACCAGCTCAAGAAACATTTTTTGGCTGAGACCTAGGGTTAAAGCAAAAGTGAATAAAATTTGGTAGATATACCATGATTTTAAAAGAAAACAAACTTGGTGACAGAGTATAATTCAGTAAAGTAGTCTGCACAAGACACTTCACATGCTAAAATAAGAAACCTTTAACATATTTTCAGAAGTATGCCTCTCTTGTAACATAATGTGGTTGAAGAATAATATATATTCAGTGGTAACTAAATGAATGATAAGTCATGTACAATTAGACAAAAGAAAACTTGCTTTGAGTCTCACAGTAAGTAAACAGAGACTGAAGGAGGCAAACCCAAGATTACAGGATGAAACTCTTGAACATTTCCTGCTCTTATTCCTCTGCAATGAACTTCTTCTTCTTCTGGCTTTTCCCAGTTAAGGTCCGCCACAGCGGTACTCCGGTCCGGTAATGATTGGCAGTAGATTTTTACGGTGTCGAAGTGCCAGCCCGATGCCCAACCTTCAACGAAGGCACACCCATTCACGCATATCTTTCGAACGCCACTCGACCGCGGGGAGGATATGCAGACTCTACACATAAGGTACTCCAGCCAAGAATCGAATGGGAGAACCTCTTGCTGTGAGGCGACAAGGCTACCGCTACACCATTGCGGCTTACATTCCTCTGCAATGAACCACTGTACATATATTTTAGTCTTTAATATCTGTTAAGTTATTATAATTCTATTGAATGGAAAAGAAATAAAACAGTCGCAAGACGTATGGCTCCACAGATATATAATTTATTAATATGCAAAAAAGGTAAGCGCTTTCAACACCTTTCTGGTGGCTACCTCAGACCATATAACTAGAAACCAAAAATTTTCTTTCATTTAAACACAGAACATACTCACTATTGGTGAACCAGAATCACATGTTACTATAAACATCATCGACACTTCACTCCCCCTTCTCATTAACTATGCATATGTTCCCCATTACTCTATACTTTATACATAAAAACATCTTAAAAAACACAGCTTTCAATATTGAAAAAGCAGACTTATACATTTTATATATATATATATATATATATATATATATATATATATATATATATATATATATAAAGGCCTGGATAATTTATACAATCTTACTGAAACCCCCTTATTAAAACCACTCATTTTTCAAATATAAAACATTTAAAGAGAAATGATAAAAACATCCAGAAATGAAGAACATATGTACATCATTAAAAACATGCATAAAAATGCTTTCCTTAATACAATATGTAGTGCTCCTTTCTATAAAGCACTCCATAAGGCAAAGCATACCATATCATGTACATATTGCCGTTCTTTTTCTTACATCAATTTATGCATTTCAGGTGCATTTTATTTCAATACATGTAATCCTTACTATCATCCACGACCTCCTCTTACTCCATTCAGGATAGTTTAGTACTTTTGTAAGGTGATAGTATGTATGTTCCTTACTTCTAGTATCTTCAGCTGTATTTGCACATGTTCTTAAACCCATCATACCCATTAGTGTGTGATATATGCTATCCTGATCTATATAAACCTTCTAAAAAACAGAATATGGCTTGATTATTGATACTGCCTACTTTTAATTTATATTTTCTTCATTTTTCTTTCCACCTCGATCTATTCGTCTTATCATATTCCGTGTCAATGGACATAGTCCTCGCTAGCCTATGTATCAATAAATCATAGTGTTTAGGATAACTTAGTGTATTTAAGCACAAAAGTTGATATTTCTTACTTTTACTACCTTATCTTTCATTGGTAACTGCTCCAGATCTCAATGCAGTTAAGTGCATGCTCTCTGTCTCCATATATATCACTCAAACAGCCACCCCAGGAGCATTAAATGTGCAGTATACAAATATTCATTCCCCTTATACTATTATTGAGAATTACATGCGAAAATGTGGAAACTGTAATATGAAAGCACAAACCACTCAAACCGCCACCCTATATGCACCTACAGTGCAGCATCCAACAACATTCATTTTCCTTACTTTTACTTATATTACTAAAAATTATATATAAAATGTGGAAAATCTACTTATTGTCCCTATATAAATGTAAATATACAACATTATGTATAAACAACATTCCCCTATTTATAAAACCAAAAAGAGAACCAAACATCCAGAGCAAAACAAATACATAATCCAGAAACTTGAAAAAGCAGAAAGCAAAGTATACTCCACTCATTTTTTAGCGTGTTAAAATCTTTAATCCACTGTTTCGTACAAAAACTTTGTCAGAATGTAATAAACAAGCAACACTCCACAATTTAAAAGTACATAGATTAAGTATGCATCCCAGAAGGACCTTTAATAATGTAGTAAAAGACCAAGGGATGAGGGTGTCTAGATAAAGTAGAGAGAAAAACGTATTTGAGGAAGGAATAAAGCAACTAACAAATGAGCTTATATCAAGAGGATATAAGGAAAGAGATAAATAATAAGTTAGAGGAAGTTATAAGCCTCAGGAATAGCTGAACTAGGCCCTATTACTCAATAGGAGTGGATGAGGAAGTTAGATCGATGGAACCTGATAGGACCAAAAGAGGAGTTAATATGCTAACCACATACACAAATGATATAGAAAAGATATGATCAGTGATAGGGAATCACTGGTCAGTCTTGTTAACAGACGACAAGATAAGGGATATAGTAGGGGAAAGACCTAATTTCCAATATGGGAACTGTTAAAACTTGAAAAGGATGTTATGTTATCCAAAGAATGAAAAGACAGAGAGTCTATGGGGCACATATCCATGTAAAAAATGTAACTGGCGTAATTACATGAAAGGCAGTAACAACTTTGTACATCCCACTGCAGGCAAAGAATACATCTTTAAAATTTATGCTGACTGTATGTCTGGAAATATAGTTTATATAGCACAATGTGAATGCTGCCAATATTTCTCTGTGGGGATGACAACACGGATGTTGAGAGATAGGGTAAAAGAACATATTAACAGTATTAAGGCAAAAGATTCTGTTAGTGCTCTAAGTACGACCTGACTAATGATAAGGTACATAAGTTCAGCTTTGTGGTTATTGATAAGCTGGAACCAGGACAATCAAAGACTCATAAACCAAAATTTAAAAAACAAAGGCTCAAAGCATTCCTTACCAAAACACCTCAAAATGCAAATGAAAACAACCTCTTCTTCCTCTTTTCTTTTGCACAAAGGAGTCCCACAAGGCTTAGTACTTTCCCACGATTATTCTCCTTATTCGTTTATAAACTTTGTCTTGTCACCATCTTCCTGTTATTTGATATTTGGATGACATGCTTATGTACAGTTCAAGCCCCCTCCTCAGCCAACATGAACAAAACTTAGAAATGGACCATTACAGCTTTCATTTACACTATAACAGCACAAACTTGTTAAACAACATGAAAACCAAAGCCATGCTATTTGGAAATGCCCACGCACAAGCCAAAGCAACTAACAATTGAATAATTGTGCATAACAACCAAGAAGCAATCAGAACAGTTTAGCAATTCCAGGCATTTAGCTGCACCCCAATTTCAACCATTATTATATCAAAAAAAAAAAAAAAAATCAGTGCTAAGAAATAACTTACTCTTCTGGGCCAGAAAAGAGCTTCCATTTTCCTGTTCTGCTGGAAAAGTCACTGTTGGAAAAGGAGGTATACTCTCAGATCTATAACATGGATTCACAATCATAGCATCAGCATAAAAAACTAAACATGATACAAACATCCTCAAATAAAATATGTAGGTTTATTACTCTCTCAACTCAAAGCCGGCATTACTGTTACACAATCTATATAGCTATTTGGCTTCCTGGGAAACACACAGAACAACATTGCCAATTCAATCCCTCCTCTAAAACGTATACATTTAAACTCATTCTTCTTCTTTGCAGGAAAGCTCAGATAGATCTACCTTCCTATCTACACCTGACTTATACTCCTTACAAAACAAATTGTATTTGACCTATCATTCATTCTTCATACTAGGACTAGAAATATGGCAGTCTCCCAACAAAGTTAAAACAACGTCTTTCCACACTTCAGCTCCAATAGAAGTCAAGAAATACATATTTAAAGAAGCACAATGCAGGTATTACTTGAATAACAGCATTGTATAATTCACCTACCAAAGGTTTAAACTACTTCCTTTCACACTATTTAACTTATAAACTTACAAGTATCTATCCCCTTCACAAATCCCTTTCTTTTATTTCCTGTTACCCTTTCACTCCAGCTTTGCCATCCATATTTCTCTCTGATTTCTCTGGAACTTCTGTGTAGCACATGACATGCAAATCACTGCAGCTAGCTCATTGACTTTAACTGTATCCATATACAGTGAAGGTGTGTGGGTGGGACTTTCTCTGCTCCCATTTTGTGAGAACTTCACCGAGACAGCCTCAGGGTTGTCACTTTATGTTTGCTGAAAATGAGGAAAAGAGCAATAAGTAGAGAAAATAATAAATATATTACTGTTTCCTTCTTGCAGGTGCTGCAGTCTATGAATAAAAAATATACTCTAAAATATGAATCTATAAGCATCACAACAATATGTAGCTAGAGACATTCTGTTACAGGGTTAAGACAATAAAACCAAGACAAAATTATCTTAGCAACATAAAGGGAAACCTCTATTAATCTAGAGTTTAATTTCTATTTTATTTATCATTTGTTGACCGGGAAAGTCCAACTAGGTTCCACAGAGCCTGTTTTCAGTGGAGGCCTGGGGAGAAATGCTTCAGATGCATGTCTTTGGAATGTGGGAGGAAACCGGAGTACCCGGAGGAAACCCACGCGAACACAGGGAGAACATGCAAACTCCACACACAAGGCACCCCAGCCGAGAATCGAACCGGTGAACCTCTTGCTGTGAGGTGACAACGTTAACCGCTGCACCACTCCGCCGCCCTTATTTGCACCAGAGTTTAAATATTTGCTTATTTATTTTGGTACCTGGATGAGTGAACCAGCTCAAGAAACATTTTTTGGCTGAGACCTAGGGTTAAAGCAAAAGTGAATAAAATTTGGTAGATATACCATGATTTTAAAAGAAAACAAACTTGGTGACAGAGTATAATTCAGTAAAGAAGTCTGCACAAGACACTTCACATGCTAAAATAAGAAACCTTTAACATATTTTCAGAAGTATGCCTCTCTTGTAACATAATGTGGTTGAAGAATAATATATATTCAGTGGTAACTAAATGAATGATAAGTCATGTACAATTAGACAAAAGAAAACTTGCTTTGAGTCTCACAGTAAGTAAACAGAGACTGAAGGAGGCAAACCCAAGATTACAGGATGAAACTCTTGAACATTTCCTGCTCTTATTCCTCTGCAATGAACTTCTTCTTCTTCTGGCTTTTCCCAGTTAAGGTCCGCCACAGCGGTACTCCGGTCCGGTAATGATTGGCAGTAGATTTTTACGGTGTCGAAGTGCCAGCCCGATGCCCAACCTTCAACGAAGGCACACCCATTCACGCATATCTTTCGAACGCCACTCGACCGCGGGGAGGATATGCAAACTCTACACATAAGGTACTCCAGCCAAGAATCGAATGGGAGAACCTCTTGCTGTGAGGAGACAAGGCTACCGCTACACCATTGCGGCTTACATTCCTCTGCAACGAACCACTGTACATATATTTTAGTCTTTAATATCTGTTAAGTTATTATAATTCTATTGAATGGAAAAGAAATAAAACAGTCGCAAGACGTATGGCTCCACAGATATATAATTTATTAATATGCAAAAAAGGTAAGTGCTTTCAACACCTTTCTGGTGGCTACCTCAGACCATATAACTAGAAACCAAAAATTTTCTTTCATTTAAACACAGAACATACTCACTATTGGTGAACCAGAATCACATGTTACTATAAACATCATCGACACTTCACTCCCCCTTCTCATTAACTATGCATATGTTCCCCATTACTCTATACTTTATACATAAAAACATCTTAAAAAACACAGCTTTCAATATTGAAAAAGCAGACTTATACATTTTATATATATATATATAAAGGCCTGGATAATTTATACAATCTTACTGAAACCCCCTTATTAAAACCACTCATTTTTCAAATATAAAACATTTTATCATTTCTCTTTAAATGTTCTATATTTGAAAAATGAGTGATTTTAATAAGGAGGCTTCAGTAAGATTGTATACATTATATTGGCTATATATATATATATATATATATATATATATATATATATATATAATGTATAAGTCTGCTTTTGCAATATTGAAAGCTGTGGTTTTTAAGAAGTTTTTATGTATAAAGTATAGAGTAATGGGGAACATATGCATAGTCAATGAGAAGGAGGAGTGAAGTCTTGATGATGTTTATAGTAACATGTGATTCTGGTTCACCAATAATGAGTGTGTTCTATGTTTAAATGAATGAAAAATTTTGGTTTCTAGTTATATGGTCTGAGGAAGCCACCAAGAAGGTAGTGAAAGTGCTTACCTTTTTTGTATATTAATAAATTATATGTGTGTGGAGCCATACGTCTTGTGACCATTTTATTTCTTTTTCGTATACACATTATTGATTTTATAGGGCCGCACATTTATCTGCTTGGTATTTTTCTCTGTTTTAATTCTATTGAATGGCTTGTGGTTCAAATAAATCTCTCTTAGCTGTGTACTGTGAGATTGAAGGTATGTATTTTTTAACTCCCCATCCTCCAATCAATCTGTCCTGCCCTTCTCTCTCATCTTGTTATATCCTTCCCTTTTATCACATTCTTATATGTGCCATTACCATCCACCTCATTTAGGGTAGATCCAATTAAAAGCAAGAGACAGGGATGGCTGGAAGTTCACCACCAACAACACAAGGATTTATGGGGTTCTACCCACTGTTTTTCTACAGCATGGGCTAGTTGAACTCACACATGAGCCAGCACATGGCAGTATTCTCTGTTTTGGGAGTTTCATTGTCTGTCTTATGCTACTTCTTTCTCATGTATTTGTCCTCTGTTCATTGGAGACACCCATGGTTTTCATTAGGAGAAAAGAGCCATCAGTCCATTCATTTGTCAACTGAACCATCCATCCATCCAACCGTCCGTCCATCCATCCATCCTTTACCTACTGAAGTCTACCAAATTTTTTGTGCCAAGGCCTGTTGCCAAACTTCTATCCTGCTGTGTCATGTGAAACATATGTACACAGTATTTGCCAGGGGATTACTAAATGAGGTCACTCGTTTTATGCTTGGACAAAAAAACCTACTGGTTACTCATCACTGACTCTATAGCTGCTCAGAGTGAAGGAAATATAAAAAAAACTGTGCCACTGATCACTGGTTATTGAAAGCAGTGGTGACGTTTCTTTGTAATAAAGCTATGAATATAATGGAGTTTATGCAAATACTGCAAGGAATTTATATGGATTAGAAACTGTTAAACTTGATGTTATTAGAAATTAAAATTTTTCACATATAGGTACAAAATAATTGCAGTAAATACAATAGAATGTTATTCGTCCCTATAAAACTCTGACCCCAGACTGCCTAAAATCTTACTAAATAAGGATTAATAACTGACTAGTTGTGAATTATGCT
>NC_056732.1:1028253157-1028315657 GCF_019279795.1 Protopterus annectens | reverse complement strand
GGCATAGAGGAGTGTAGACATTAGATGGGTATGGAATAGTTATTCTGGCTGCTGGAGTAAGGAATGGTTTGATCCTATAGAGGGAGCCCAGTTTTCTATTTACAGTTTTTATTGTGTTGTTGATATGAGTGTCAAAGTTAAGATTGTTATCAATTGTTATTCCAAGGAGTTTTGTAGTTGGATCAGGAGATATGAGTGTACCGTTGTTAGATGTGACAGTAAAATCTACAATGGAGGACTTCCGGGTAAGAGTAAAGATTAAGAGTTTTGCTTTTTTGGGGTTCAATAGGAGGCAGCGCTGAGTAAACCATTTTTCTACTGTATTAAAAACCTTTTGGGTTAGGGACTGTAGTTCAGATGGTGAGGAGGCTGAGCATATGAGTGTGGAATCATCTGCATATTGAATACAAGTAGCTAGAAGAATTACTGAGTGAAGATTGTTAATAAAAATTGAGAACAACAAAGGTCCTAATATGGATCCTTGGGGGACACCAAGGGTAATGGGGAGCTGGGTAGATAGATTATTATCCCATAGCACAGCCTGCTGTCTCTTGTCCAGGTAAGAATGGAACCATTTTATAGCCAGTGCATCTAGTGAAAGGGATTTAAGGATATTTAAAAGTATCTGATGGTTGACCATATCAAATGCTTTTGAAAGGTCAATAAAGAGTGCAGAGGAAAGCATATTGTTGTTACGGTTTTTATTAATGCAGTCAGAAAAGGATAAGAGGGCAGTGGTAGTACTGTGGAATGGTCTAAATCCATGTTGAGATTTAGAAAGCAAGTTATTTGGGATAAGATGGTCGAGGAGTTGTCTATGGATGCATTTTTCCCTAATTTTTGCCAGAGGAGAAAGTAAGGCTATGGGGCGATAGTTAGACAATTCGATGGAGTTACCACCTTTATGTAGGGGGATAATGTGAGAGATTTTTCAGATAGATGGGATGTTGCCTTCAATTATGGTTCTGTTAATCAGGATGGAAATGGGATATGCTATGGATATGGCTGCTATTTGCAGATATTCAGCATGTAGTTGGTCAGCTGATGGGGTAGTTGGTTTAAGTTTTTGGATAAGGGTGAGAATGTGTGATGCTGGGACTGGTTGCAAGTGAAATGGAAGGATTGGGCTAGTACTTGAGGTTAGCAAAGTTAAGCTGTCAGGTGTTAGCTGATTGGCAATAGTTTGAATGGCTTCTGTGAAAAAGGTATTGAAAGTATTGGCAGTTTGCTTGGGATTCTCATGATCAGTGCCCTGTGGGGTTGGTGTAATGGAATGACCTGGGTGAAAAAGTTTGTTAATGGTTGCCAAAACATTTGTGGTTTATTTTGGTGGGTTTTCTGATGTTCTAAGTAAAAGTTTCTTTTATCTGAGAGTATAGCTTTCTTTGTGTTGTTTCTCAACTGTCTAAATTTCTGCTGATCATGTTGTTCAACACAATATGTATTGGTTGCTGATTCCTTGGGCATGTCCTTCAGCAGCATAGCTAGGTTAGGGCAAGAGGGCCAACTGCTTCAGGCAAAAAGTGTTGGGAGGTGCTATCAGCCTACCCGGATCTTTCTTTCATGTAATACCAGGTTTTAAAGCCTGTATTGGATTTGCAGTCAAACCTGAGTGCTGTAGCAGTAGCACTCTGTGTGTGGTCTAAACAATAGTAATTGCTTGCTACATTATAGCAAGCAATTTGTTACAATTCAAAAGAAAAAAATCTTTTTTTGTATTTTTGAAGTAAAACTTGATTGCTGGAGCGCTCAGTGAAGGCAGGGTATAAACTGTAGCAACTGTTTGCTACATTTGTAGCAAACAGTATGCTACAGTTTAAAAAGGAGATTTTTTTTTAACTAAAGCATGAGTGCTGTGCGCTCCGTACAGGTAGGGTATGTTAAAGGAGGGTTGGGGTCAGGGACACCAAAATGAAACCTGAATGGATCAGAAAAGAGGTGGGTATGTCATGTAGCTGACCACCATGTTGGTGTGCCTGTAGAAGGAACATCTGATGTTTTTTTTTTTTTGCTCTTAAATATAAGAGCTGCGGGGGGTGTGTGTGTTTGTGTGACATAGATCTAACTGTAATAAGTTAATCTTCGATACAGATACACCTTCACAAATCCTGCTGAAAGATTCTGATGGTCCCTTAAAATTCTTACTGAGGGATACAGATACTCCTTAAAAATTCTGCTAAGAGACACAGATAATCCTGCATAAATCCTACTGATATATACAGATACTCCTTCACAAATTCAGCTGGAAGATACAGATATTCCTTCTCCACTCCTGATGCAAGATACAGATATTCTTTGCAAATCCTACTGACAGATACAGATGCTTCTATGTAAATGCAGCTAGAGATACAAGTCTACTTGAGAGATGCCTTGCCAGCCTGAATTTCACTTTACACTGATATGCAGTCAAGTGCTTTAGTTTACAATTTCCTAACTGACTGAAATGGGACTCGCTGTATGTGTATATAATCAGTATCTCTATTAACGATTTTAGCACCCATAATTCTAAGGGTATAGAGCTTCATAGTGTTCTCGGCAATAACAAGATACTGTTTAGTAATATTCATGTGGCTGTCCAGTGCTGTTCTTACTGTAGTACCTTTACGTGGTTGGTGACAATAAAGAAGAAAAAAGCAATGATATCACAGTGCCAGTTGCCACATTATGTGTTAGTAAGAACATTGGTGCTGGCACCTCTTAGCTAGTAAGGATACAGAAATATCTAGATCCATTTGCTATAGTACAGAATAACACAATGCTGATCCAGCATTTTTTTCTATTATTTTCATCCAGGCATGTGAATCAAACTTGTGACACAATTCCATGTTACCTCTCTACTTTTATTCATTTTATCCTTTTAGTGAAAACACAAAGGTAAGTTGAAAGCTAGGTCAGGACTTGTGAGAAGAGATGATTCTTTCAAAGTAAATGGAAAAGCACCTCTTACTGTGGAGCAGAGCCAGTGACCGCAGTCCAAGTTCAGTCTCACCCTGGTTTCTATGTCAGCTGTCAGACAAAGTTTGTGTTTATGCTGACTTCTTGTTGGTGTTGATTGCCAAGACTGTAACTTAGCTGGCTATTACTAACAGAAGTATGTTATTGAAACTTAATAGCACAAACAGGTAGTGCAGCTTCCCTACATAACAATTACAGGGAAGGACAGGCTGTGATATTTTCTTAGAACTGAAGCACCAGCTGGAGTCCAAAGCCCTTTTTATGCCTATTCAGACAGGCAGGCAAACATGACTGTCTGCTTTTCAAGCTGCAAGTGAATGCCCTGTTGTTGCTACTGTAGTGTACTGCCAAATCCCCAGTAGCTAAACTGTTTTTTAGAGTTCACATCTGATTAGTCTGTGTCTGAAAGTAGTTATTCTGCTTTTCTCTTTTCTTTCTTGTAGAAAGGACAACATAATTATCTTTCCTTTTACATTTTTCCCTCTGCTTTCCTTTTCCCAGCTCCTACAGACTAATATTATGTGATGCCTTGCACTTTGCTGCAGGCGAGTATAGCTGTCGCTGTGTCAATAAAAGAGATGCTGTTAGCCTACAAAGGAGTCAGGTCATTTAGCTGTTCGATAATGATTACTTTTAATGAAGATAGGTTAGCTGTATCAGATATCTGATAAGGCAGTTATTCTTAGAACGCATGTAGTTAATAGTTGTTGGCCATCCAACACCTATTTTTCTGCAGTGATCTGAAGCTCTGGATGATATGTTGCAATATGAGGGTTTTGAGAATGAAATCTATCTATGCTGGATGTCCCTCATTCATCATTATGACATAAAGCATACTGCAAACTCTAGCAGTTCCTGGGGCCAAAACACATAACACTTAAGCACAGGAGTTCAACTCTGTTCTTTGAGTTCATGTTGCTGTGTGGCCGGGAACCCTATGTGAAAGGTCAACGATTCTCTGTGTGAAAGGTCAGCGATGTAAATATTACACGTGCCTTTTCCACTGTTACATTTCTGGTGTTTCATGTCTGTGTTTGTTTTGTGATGCCACAAACAGCAGTGTGAGTGGGTAATCACTGCTGTATTACAGCCTGTCTCATCCTACCAAACTGCATTTACATTTTATTCATTATGTAATATATCTATTATTTCATAGGGGTGGTACAATGGTTAATTGAATTTATTTATTTATTTGCATTTGTTAATCAGGGTAGAACACTGATCCACATGGAGCACTTTCGGGCTCAGACCAGGTACAAAATTGTACACAAAATAAGACATAAGTAAATGATAATGTTGAATGCAAAATTATTACAAGAGTCCACATATCATATTAAGAGTGCCCAATGAGTTTGTCGAGTATTACAAACAAATTATTAATGATATTAACAAAGGCAGTTAAAAGTTAGAGTTGTTGCTTTGCAGTGCATGGTCCTCTAATTTAGATGATAGCCTGGGTCACTTCTGTATGAAGTTTGCATGTCCTTCGTGTGTCTGTGTGGCCTTTTCCTAGGGTCTGCAGGTTCCTTCCACATCTAAAGACACGCCATAGGTGAAGTTGTGACTCTTCTGAACACTGGGTGTTGATGTGTACATAGTGTGGGTGTATGTATGCACCCTGTCATAAACTGACATCCTGTCTGGGACTTGTTCTGTGCCTTATGCCTGATGCACGATGAGCTAAAAAGTGAGTACTGTAAAATGAATGAGCTAAAATTCGAATGAAGATATGAATGTTTGTTATTTCCAGTTGTTCTCACATTCTTATAGGTTCATATGTTCATAGGTAGGTACTATGCTATTGGCCCTACGGCCTATATAAGCCTAGACAAAAAGGTACCCTGTTGAGCAGAGCCCCAGAGGTGATCCCTGGGGTGAATTTCCTATTTCCCATCCAATCATTAAGATTTTTCTTGAAGAGTGCTAATGAGGAGCTTTTTTGATATAGGTAGGTAGTTTGTTCCAGAGTATGGGAAGTCTCTGAGACAGGAATCTATCCCTCCAGCATGTTCTGTTTATTGTGGGGACAAGATTTAGGTCCAGAGGGATTGGGATTTCTTTAAGTGGAGCATGTCCAACAGTTCTGGGTTTGACATAGCTTTGTATGTTAGGCAGAGATCGCCTCTGAGTAGGAGATATGTGACAGAGTGACGCTGGAGTTTTTTGAGGCGGTCTGCATAGAGCATTTGTTTGAGGCCTCTTTGTGAGGTATTTCTGCAGCCTTTCCAGTTGTTGCAGATGTCTTGTGAGGTACATACCAAAAGGGGAGTTGTACTCTATAATGGGCCTAATGAGTGATGAGTAGATGGGAACAATGACCTCTTTTTTCCTAGATGAGAAACCTTTTGTGATGAGGTGTGCCATGTAGAAGGTTTTCCTGACTACTGTGGTGATGTGATTATCAAAGGAGAGACTACTGTCCACCTGTGTCCCAAGGTCTCTTATCACACTTTCGGTGTTAAGTAGAGACTACCACCTATGTGGTAGCTCATGGGTACAGAGTTTTTACCAAAAGAGATGACAATGCACTTTTTGGCGTTGAGATTGAGGCCATGGCTTTGACACCAGGCATCTGTCTCAGTGAGGCCCTTTTGTAGGATGTCCACGTCGTTAGGAGATTTGATTATGGCTCCTAGTTTGCAGTCATCTGCGGACTTCATTAGCCAAAGACCTTCTGTGTTAGCCTGTACTTCAGAAAAGTAGATACCAAACAGGAGAGGACCCAAGACCACTTGTCACTGGTCTGAAGCCGGATTTGGAGTCTGCTACTTTCACTGTGTGGGTTCTGTCAGTGAGCCAGTTGGCAACTCATCTTGTGACATACGGATATATACCTAGTTTAGTGAGCTTATCTATAATTCTAGAGTGGGGGATGGTGTCAAAAGCCTTAGTGAGATCTAGATAGGTTGTGTGAACCACCTTACCCTTGTCTATGGCTTTGGTGACTGCTTCAAAGAAGTCTATCAGGTTTAGGAGACATGATCTGCCTTTTACAAATCCGAACTGGGTGGGTTCCAGAGTCTGGAGATTACCAATGTCTTTGTTTATATGTTCCATGATGATACGTTCCATGGCCTTGCAGACCAGGCAAGTTAGGCTAATGAGGCAGTAGTTTCCAGGGTCCGTGGTGGCTCCCCCTTTGTGGAGTGGGATAACCTTTGCTGTGCACCTTTCAGTGGGCACAAAGCCGGAGGTGAGACTATGATTGAAAATGGTGCTTAGGTGGGGTGCCAGTTCATTCTGTAGTTCGTGCAGAATGCAGCTTGGGATGTTGTCAGGTCCCATGGATGCTGTGTTCTTGGCTTTGGAGAGTGTGGTTTTTACCTGTGCAGCCGTGATTACAGGAACTTTGCATTCTTCCAGTATAGAGATCGGCCCTTTCGGGGGTGAGAGAGGGGTAAAGTTAGCACTGAACCTATCTGCCAGGATGTTGGCAATATCAGTTGGATCTGTATATTTAGTGCCATTGCGCTGTAACTCAGAGCAGATCCGAGTGTTGCCATTGAGATTCTTGGCATAGCTATAGAATGCTTTGTGCCTTCTTTATTTGGAAACTACACAGCACCACATCTTTATGGACTTTTTTCAAATAGTTCATTATGGCACTATAGAATTTGTTACTTTGCATGTACACCTTGGTCTTCTAGGCCCTCTGATGGTTAACAGCACTGGTCTTGTGTGTAAACAAGGGAGGATGGACATCCTTATTAGCTCTTGATCTTGTGTGTAAACATCCATTATAGGTAGGTAGCTCATCCTTATTAGCTTTTAAGTATTCTTTTATTATGAACAAACTGCTGGTCAATTTTCAATGAAAATTTAGCATATAGCACATTAATGGCAAAGGTGCTTCTTGTGCAAGTCAAGAAAGACATAACACTTGTGTACTGTAGTTTCAGGCAAACATCAAATCACTAAACCAAGTCACCCAAAGAAAACAATGTAATTATCATCTCATTATCAATCACCCCCCCCCTCATTTTGCAGTGGGGTTGGGATATTTCATCAGTATATCTTAAAGGCACTTTCAGTTTGCAGCATTTCTTTAATGGTTAGATGATTCTTATAAACAGCATTAGGTATGTCACCCACTTGTTCATTTAATATAGTATCAATAATCATGACATTCCAGTATTTTTGTAAAAACATCAAACACTTTATTAGTCACACTGCAACAGTAAACATTAGATAATATCAATGAATTATACCATCCACCCTGGTGCCCCTTGTCTATCATTCCTAAGTTCTTGAACCCTCTCTTCTACTTCATAAAAAACACATTCTAGCAAATTCTCAGGGTTTTGTCTAACATTTGCGTGCCTTCATAATGTAGAGCTATGTTATGTGCTGGTAACATGGTCCATTGTTACAACAGTGTCTAAATTAGTGTAGCAGTAGTGTGGAAGGCATATTTTTATCATTGGATCTCATTTTACTGCTAATGCTATTAAATTCCATTAAAGTGGTTCTCATAGACTAATCCAAATGGGGAGTCCTTAGAAAAGCCCAGGTGTGTAGGACTTTGGTGTACTCGGTTATAATGCTGTAGTTTAGCTGTGCTGCTCCTGAAGGAGTTTCTCATTCCCATGTTTTAAGTTATGATGGTACTGCAACATATCTTTCAGGATGTTTTCAGACTCTGCTAATGTTCTGTTTTACATTGCCTACTTTTATAAGAAGTCGCTTATGCCTTTTTTACCCTATTGTTATTATAAAGCTTTTACCTGCTCAGTCCTTTACACTTGCTATAGAGTCAATACCAATGATAGTTATATAGGTAGAAGCAGTAATTTATTAATAATTAATATACTGTTGTATAGCTGCTTCTAGTATTACCATATTGACTGCTGTTCTGCTAGTGTTGTTACTGCCAAAACTTTTACATAGCCTTTCCTTTTATATTTTGCCACTTGTAATCACTCTGCTCTTGGGTCTCCTGTTTTTGTACCTGCCTCCTCATATATTGTAGAACCACCATAGTTAGTCATAACATTTACATAGTACTTTTCCTCCTAGCCACTTATTTGTTCTTCTTTTCTTTTTTCAGTCCCTTGAGCTCTGCTCGGTGATGGCTCCCCTTTTAACTTTATTTGGCTGGCCATCACAGCGACATGGGTCAGAAAGTGAAACACCATTAAAACCAAACTAAACCTAACAAAGCTAAAGTGTTAGCAATGTATGTTAACTAAACTTTATACCTGCTCATTAAAGCTCTGTATTTAGTGGCATGCACACTACTCTGGCATGGAGTTTCTAGCATCCCCTTCTTTAGAACTAAACTAGTGGCCGTTGTCTATTCTGCAACTACCTTGTACTGCTGTCAAAGGAAAAACAACTTCAAAAAGATCAACACACGGCAGGTTCAGATTTAGGCACTTTAATCTTGCAGCAAGGAGACAAAAACGTGCTAATACAGAGTTTGTCTAACTAGAATCAGGAAGTGAAACCATTCTTATACATTTCTTACAAGACATTGCCTACTAAGCTGATGTAATAAATCACAAGTTCTTTCAATATTATTTCATTGCAGCTGTTTGTCCATGATTTTCTGCTGGCATATCAAGTTTACAAAAAAAAAACTTCCTAAGAAAAACAACGTGGCCTTGATGACCACCGGTCAGATACAAGTTCTCACTATGCAATGTTACCATTCAAGGTACTATGGCTAATTCGAGCACAAAGCAAGTACAGATTATAGTTCATTTCTTCAAGCAGTCTTTGTTCAACTGTATCTATCTTTTCTGCAGCTGTGCTTGTTCTCATAACACGAACAGAGCTGATTGTTCAAGTTCAATAACATTATAGAAAACAGTATTGTTCTATTCATTATTTTCCTGACCTAGCAGATAATCACCTGCTTTTCAGTAAATTTCCAAAAGGCATAAACATGAATTTTGCTGTGCTAGCAAATACTAGGTCAAAGAGCATCTTGCAGTTTCAGAAAGCATATTGCAGTTTGAAAAGCATCTTGTAGTTTACAAAACTAAGCTGTACATAAAATAGAATTAAATGTGTTAACCATTTTAGCTTCTAATAAGCACTAAACATATACATTAATACGTATTTTTCTAACAACTGCGTTGCCAAAACCTTTCACCTGCAGTCTCTTATTGCTGTTGTTGCTAACAGCATCATAACTTGCAAATCCTGATAACACAAGGTACCAACCTGAAGGTATGGCAGAATTTCTGTTAGCGGACCGAGGCTCATCCCTCCTCATTCTCCCTCACTCTGCTCAGGCTCACTCCACTCCCCTACCCTACCCCCCCATTCCCACCCACCACTGACATAATTTAATATATACTCTATCCTCATTAATTTCTCTCCACCCCCTTCATTTCTCCCTTCCTATTAGATTACTCTTCTTACCTTCATACCACTCCCATCCCATTTCCTCCACTATCTCTAGAAATTAGTTTCAAGCTTGCTTATATCCATAATACCCTCCCCTTACTCACCCTACGCTATGACTCACTTATACCTAAGTATCCTACTTTACATCCTACTCACTCTTCTCACCTCATACAAGAACACACTACACTATTCAAAAACATCTCCGACTCTTTCCTTTTCCCTATACCACAATCATAAAACCCACTCCTTCTACATTTCTCCGTCACTCATTACCACCTCCCATTTCCACCTATACAAGGTCAAAACTCTCACACACATCTCCCCCACTTTCAAATTTAAAGTACTCTTCTATAGCCAGAACCCTCTTCACTCGCATCCTACATTATTTACAATGGCTCTCCTCCTAGCTGGGGACATTCACCCCAGCCCCGGTCCCTCATCCCCTTCACTCACCCCAAACCTGCATCCATCCACACCTTTACCTCCCCCAACACATCCATGCCTCCCCCTTATTACTCCACCCCCAAAAAACTAGACCTTTTCTCAATTAACTTACAAAGCCTTCTCAATAAGACCACAGACCTTCACTCCTGGATAACCTAACACTCTCATATTTTAACCATTACTGAAATGTGGTTAAAACCCCACATAGCCAATAACAAAATCCTACCTCCCTGGTTGAACATATTTCAACTAGACAGACACACAGAAAAAGGTGGTGGTGTTGCTGTTCTATACGCTGATCTTCTTAATCTCACCCCTCTATAAACACCAGTGCCAAGTTTTCATCCTGCTGAACTAATTGCTCTTAACTGTAGTTGAATTCCCACAAAAAGTTTGCTGTCATCTCAATTTATATCCTGCCTGGTAACAATATTCCAGTCCTTGAAAATATGCTGTTATGGCTCTTATGCAAAAATCCCTTTCAAGAACATTCTGACATGAGACTGCTTTGAAAGAGGAGGATTTATGGGTAGGCATGCTGAAATGGGAGGGTGAGTTGGGAGGGTGGCCTAATGGTTAAGGTGTTTGCCTTACAAACACAAGGCGCAGGGTTTGAGTCTCACAAGGGATAATTGGCTAGGCTTAGAATGGCTCACAAGGGCAGTTAGCTTAGTACTAACCTATGATTCAGACATATTGGACTGTCCTTGGTTTTGGGAGGTTAGAGGCGTCTTATTGGAACTCCCTTTCCATTCTTTCTTAAATGTCTGTTTATATGAATTCTGTTGAGTCTGTTTATCTGTTTTCTCCCAAAATGGAAGAGGTGAAATAAAATCCCTTGGACAATTTGGAAAAGGAGAGATGAAAAATCTTAGAGATTTCCTGGATCAGATTGCTACTTTTATCACACTTTTTGATCACCTCTGCAGCAAGTCTCTATCCAAGGGAGAAGTAAACATCTCATTTTAACATCACTTGGAAAGTTCTGAGAATGCAACCATGCAAACCTCCTTAAAACATTGTCAGTGGCCATAGTCCTGGAAGAAGCATCAAAAGAGTCACAGACACACACTCCACACACACACACACACACACACACACACACACACACACCCACACGCACACACACACACACACACACACACACACACACACACACACACACACACACACGCGCGCGCGCGCGAGAGAGAGAGTACACACTCTGCAAACAATGAATAGTGACCTGTGCAAAAGAAGAAATAAGGTATTTAAAGCAGATTTTCCTCACAAGAAGAAACTGCAGATAAAACATTCCTCCTACTTTCACAATTTGTCAGAACAAACTTTAACATAAGAACCTGTCAATTCCAATTCTGAAAAACCAAAGCTGCAGAAGTATAGACCTTTTCCCCATACCTATCTATTACTTTTTCCATCCATATCAGAAAGAGTAGGATTGGAATTAACTATGTGCTTAGCAACGGTGGGATCAACTAAGGCTATAATTGCTGTGTCAGGTTTGGGAATAGTGATTGCAGGCAGTAACACACACATCCTGTAAAGCTGACAGAACAGGAGGAATGGGTGTAGGTTCTGGAAAATCCTTCTGCAAAACTCATGGTATTTTCTGAGGGACTGAGAAACATCAGTGTTCTCCCATTGAAAATACTGACACATTCTAGCAATAGTCTCAGATAAAAAGAAGCCCCCACAGGGGAGAATTAGAAGCCAACTCTCCTCTGAGTATGAATCAGAAATCTGCAGAAAAAAAACTGCATCCATCCCTGTATCTTCTTATTCAGATTCAGACTCTTGAATCTCTTCAGGAAAAGAGGCATCCCTCTTTCTTTTACCAGAAACTACTTTACAAGGATGATTGATAACCTGAATTAAACCCTGAGCCAGATCCAGTAAACTACTCCTTTCTAAAGTAATTTGAGGAGTAGATACATGCTTAGTTTTCTGTTTGTTTCTGACAGGAAAAATAGGGCCAGTCCATAGCGGCTTTAGGTGTTACACCAAAGAGATGCCAGGTAAAAGATGAGAAGTACAACAAATGGCCACAGCAGAGTGACCCACCTGTGGCTGAGGCAAATTGCTAGCTGCCTAGCACAGAAAAGTACAAGCCTACTGTCTATCCTCAAAAGCCTCAGATGAGCGAACTCTTCAGCAGCAGTAAACCTCTGAAGGGCTTTGTGCCCAGACTTGTATTTTAGTCAGCCCAGCTCAAGCTGCTTGACACTTTCTGTGAAAGGTGTCCTGAAACTTTGGAAGCTGCACGTCCATTGGGCTGTTGTAACCTTGGCAAGATATAACCCATACAGCTATGGCTCCGGCGGCAGTGATCAGTATGATGAACAACATAGACTCACTTTCAGTTTTTAAATCACTCACATACACCTTCCTCTCCTTTTCATTTAAGACTGTTGATTTCAGCAGGAAGAGGCAGCATTCTGAATGAAATATGACACTATTAAAACAAGCTAAAAAGATTCCAAGACTTGACAGAGAAGACATTAACCCCCTTCCATTATCAAGAGGAAACATTAATTTCTTGAATAAGTTCTGTGGAATTGTGGATTTTGTTACATTTATTTTCAACAAGCCCAATCCCTATTTTCACCCAACCAATCCAATCTCAACTAACCACCTACACCTGTCCCTGGTAAATCAGCCCTAATCATAAACATAAACTACCTTTACACTAACACTCATCAGCAAATCTTATTACTCATCACATTCTTTACCCTACACATAAAATTAACCCACCTTCAAACTCCTTTTTTTCTCTCCTCTACAACCAACCCACTATGCCTCTCCTACTACATGCCATCCAGTTCAGACTACTCTTCCACTTTCTACATAACAAAACGTTAATCATGCACTGCACTATTCTCCTAAACCTCTCTATTTTAACAAAAATAACATGCTATGAGTGCAAGTTTGACTTTTACACCCAATGACTATCTCCCCCACTACCCAACCAGCTACAAAGTCCTCTATGCTGAAGATATCTCCATCTATAATCAACTGCTCACATACAGAACTTGCTCCATTTGTAGTACTCCAACAACAATCATATTCACAAATATTTGTGCAATATGAAAAATTTATATCCAAATACCTAAAAACAATCCTACACATAGCATCCCATCTTATTCACTGTGTAGACATTCACCCAAACCCAGGCCCAAAACATAACTTAAGCATACCCAGCAACCAACATCCCAACCTACTAAACATCCCCAGGAAAGGATCCGACCTACTAATACTTAACATTAACTTTAGAGGTATACTCAACAAAGTACAAGAATTTCATGCTACCCTTTCACTTTGCTCTCCAGATATAGTTCTGATAACAGAAGCCTGGATTAAAGCAGAAATCAACAGCAACAACATACTCCCCAGGATATAATATATACAGAAAAAAGCAAAAGAGGTGGAGGTATTGCTCTATTATTCAAAAATAACCTCACACTTGAAACTATTAACCACACCCCTCCTGCCTTCAATAATGCAGAAATCCTGTTCACCAGACTTAAAAATCAGCTCAAGGAAAACTTAGGAGCCTATATTCCCTCTGCAATAATATTACCACTTTAGAATCTATACTACACTGGGCAGTAAGTACCCTCCCCCAGGAAATAATCATAATGGGAGACTTTAACATAAATTGGCTCTTCTGCAACTCATTACACCCAACTGAACATATCAACAGCGCAGTGGTGCAGCGGTAGCATTGTCGCCTCACAGCAAAAGGTTCACCGGTACAATTCTCGGCTGAGGTGCCTTCTGTGCGGAGTCTGCATATTCTCCCTGCATTTGTGTAGGTTTCCTCTGGGTGCTCTGGTTTTCTCCCATGTATCAAAAGACATACATCTAGCGTGTTATTCCCGGGGCCTCTGCTCAAAATTGGCTTCGTTCAAAGTTGGACTTTCCCGGTAAACAAATGTTAAATAAATAAATCAACCTACATGGCTTCACTCAAATGATTCAGTCTACCACTAGAATAGATAAATCATTAAAAAAGGTGTCCATCCTAGTCTGGATCCTTACCAACTGACCAGAACTATCACTTTACTCAGGGTGCCTCCTAGACACTCTTAGTGATCACTTCCCCACCTTCTTTCTCAGACACCAACTAAACCAAACAAAATTAACATCCATATGAGAAATCCATTGCACAAAAGATTCAAGTCTCAATCCTTTGTATCCATGTTCAAACAATGTGACTGGAATCCACTCAAAACCCTCCCCTTAGATAATGCAGTAGTACACTTCAAATTTACCTTCCTTAATATCCTAAATCAACTAGGCCCAACCAGAACAATTAGAATCAAATCGAACTATGCCCCTTGCTCACCAAAGAGACAAGATCACTTCTAAGACAAATAGATAAAGCCTGGGATACATGGCTTTATAATAAAACAGTAACAAACTGATAAAAATATCTTGAAATAAAAAAAAAGCTAAAAAACAAAATCAAGCTCGATTAAAAAACCCACTATGCCAACACCCAAATAAAGCACAAAAATAACCCATGAAAGTTCTGGTCTGCCATCAATAAAATTCTACATCCTGGCAAAACTGATACCCTTCACCCATCAGTCAGTAACTCTACAGACAATATTGCCACACAGCTTAATAAATACTTCACAGAATCTATCCTAGCCTTAGTAATAACAACTGCTCCTTATCTCCTCCAAATCTCTCACCCACAGCCCATGATAACAAAAACTTCTCCCTACAACCAATCCCGAAAAAAACTGTAACAAAATTCCTAAATAAACTCAAACCCACTATCCTTGCAGCAGATAATTTACCTGCTGAATTCCTCAGAATATCAGCCAGTGCCATTTCATTCCCAGACTCTATACCAACCGGTCCATCTCATGACACCATATGCCCACCCACCAAAAAACATCTCATAATATGCCACTACATAAAAGAGGAAACTCTACAGAGCTACTAAACTATTGCCCTATTGCCATTTTATCTCATTTAGCAAAAACTCTGAAAAATGGATACATTCACAAATTCTAAATTATCTGTTAGACAACAAACTGATGGCAAATACTCAACATGGTTTACGCCCTTATCATAGCACTACCACAGCCCTTATCAGCTTCGCCAACACCATTAATCATCACTGTAATGAAAGTAAACTTATTTCCTCTGTCTTTCTGGATCTCTATAAAGCTTTTGACACATTTTCTCACAATAACCTCTTATCTGCACTCTCCAAACTTAATATGAGCTACTCCACTATTGCATGGATCCAAGACTGTCTATCAGGTTGCACTCAAGCAGTAAAATGGCAAAACAACCTATCTCCACTTCTGCCCATTACTTTTGGAGTTCCTCAAAGCTCTATACTTGGTCCACTTCTTTTTACCATATTTACTAACAACCTTCATACATTTGCCGTACATGCCACCTTAGTCCAATATGCAGATGATTTGATGATAATCTGTTCTGCCCCATCACTTCAGCAGTTTCAAATAATAACACAAGAATCCTTTCCTGCAGTAGAAACCTGGCTATCCAGTTATCAGCTCATACTGAACCCAAACAAAACTAATCTGATGTTTCACCCCACCATAGCCACTCCTCCCACCACCCTGTTCACAGTTCCTTCACGTAATAATATTTACATTACAAAAGTCACCCAAACCAAACTTCTAGGTGTTATCATTGATTAAAACCTCCTGAAATCTGACATACACATTGCACAAATTATAAAGAAAGTACATAAAAACTTGGAAATCTATACAGGTGTAAAAAGTACATTACCAATAATACTAAAACTATTATTGCTAGAAATCACCCAGTCTCTACACTTCTCTGTGCAGCCCTCATTTTCAATAACCTTAACAAAACTTAATTAAATTAAACAGCTGTTACAGAAAAAAATACCAAAATTAGCAACTGATCTTGCCTGTTGATCTCATTACTGCCAGTCCCTTAAACAATTATCTTGGTTAGAATTACCAGATTTGCTCTCCCTAACCAACTTACAATGGCCAATCAAATAATTCACCAACCTGAAAAACACCAGCCCTACAAGACCTGTTAAACCGCTATTCAAACAAATGCATACTAAGCTCCAGTAACAAATCACTAATCAACATAACCAGAAGTAAAAACAGGACTGGAGGCTCCCTATATTCCAAGTACATTGCTAAAACCTGAAACAGTTTGCCCCTTAACATTAGGGCCACTTTAAAAACCTTCTCAAATCTCACTTAACTGGTTCATGGATTTGTACATGTTCTGACTCAGGCAAAAACAAACCTTCCCTCAGCCCATTATATTATTCTTACTTTATGCCACTTTTTTTACCCTCCACTCACTATTAATATTCTTATTATATATATTTTATAGTTTTCTTACTTGCTCTAACAACTCACTATCCCTAGCATCACAAATTCACACTGTTATTTTTTATGTGTTACTATCTCTTAATAATGCCTATTTCTTGTAATATTTCTTGTTTATATTTCTTGTTTTATATTTCTTGTAATGTTTTAATTTTGTGGAGCTTTTCTCCACATGTCTCCCTTGAAAATGGGCCATTGTCCAGCAAGAATTTCCCAGTAAACAAATGTAAAATAAAAAAATAAAATAAAATGATTGAAAATATCCCCTTAGTTACTAGTGACACAAATATTATTTTACTAACAAATGTATTACTAGTTTCAACTTAAGAATTGCTTATAATATTTTATCTGTTTGTCTGGATGCCTTTGAACTATTTGTTATCAATAGGTTCACAGGTGTTTAGATGTTTAGGTTCATAGATGTTTACAGGCTAATGGCCGCAAGAGCCTTTTTAAGCCTAACCATGCATCCCAAATCTCTGGCAGGTTCTGGTACCCTTGATATGTGTAAGCAAGGGCTTGGGAGATGAAGCATTTACAGGCAGGGACCTGGAAGATAAATCATTTACAGGTTGCCTCTGTCCATTAGAGACCTAGGTGCCAAGGCAGAGATGAATTTCCTGTTACCCATCCAATTGTCCAAGTTACACTTGAATTGGGTTAGGAAAGGACTCTGCTTCACATGGATGGGGAGCCTGTTCCAGAGATGAGGTATTCTCTGGGATACATACCTGCCTCTCCATCAGGTCTTATTTATATCACAGGCAAGGATTAAGTGTTTAGAACAGATAATTCTGGTGCTGTTTGTTTTGCTCATATGCAGGAGATCTATCAGACTGGGGTCTGACAATGCCCTGTATGCCAGGCATAGTTCTCCCTTCAACAGCCTGTAGGAGACAGAATACAGGGATAGGGCCTTTAGGCAGTCTGCACAGGCCATTTTACTTATACCCTGTATTCTTTTAGCGAGGAACCTCTGTGGAGATTTCATTTGTTGGATATGCCTGGTTGGATACATACCAAAGGGGCATTGTACTCAATGACAGGTCAGATGAATGTCAAATTTAGTGGAACAATGACTTCCTTGGACCTAGATGCCATACCTTTGTTTATAAGTTGCGCAACATAAAATGATTTTCTCACTACTGTAGACATATGATGGTCAAAGGCTAGATTACTGTCTATGTGTTTCCCCAAGTCCCTGACTACAAGGTCAGTTTAAGGGGTGTGTTGTCAATATGATAGTTACCAGGGGTGGATGACTTCCTAAAGGATACTGTTATGCATTTCTTGGCATTTAGTTTTAGTCTATGGCTCTGACATCAGTTGTTTGTCTGTGTCAGCCCTTCCTGGAGAACATTTGTGTCAGTGTGGGATTCAATGACAGCTCCTAATGTGCAGTCATCTGGAAATTTAGTCAGCTAGAGACCATTGACATTGGCTTTGACTTTAGAGAAGTAAATGCCAAAAAGGAGTGGTCCAAGGACTGATCCTTGAGTGAGTCCACTTGTGACTGGCCTCTTTGTAAAAGTGGACTCCACAATTTTAACTTCCTGGGTCCTGTCTGTGAGCCAGTTGGCTATCCACAGGGTGACATATGGGTTTGTACCGAACCTCTTGAGTTTGTCAACAATGCCTGAGTGGGGTTTTGTGCCACATGGCTTGGTCAGGTCAAGGTAGGCAGTGTGAACCATTTGGCCTTCATCCATTGCTTTGTTCTCAAAGAAGTCTACTAGGTTGAGTAGGCATGACTTGCCCTTGATGAAACCAAACTTGGCTGGGTCCAGTGCCTGGAGGTTTACTGTATCATTATTGATCATTTTCATGATAATTCCTTCCATGGCTTTACATGTAAGACTAGTGAGACTTATGGGTCTGCAGTTACCAGAATCTGTAGATGGCTCACCTTTGTGCAAAGGGATGACTGTTCCTGTTCTTCATTCATAAGGCATGGAACCTGTTTGGAGGCTACATTTAAATAGCAATTCCAGAAGGCCCAATAGGTCATGTTTCATGCTATTTAGAAGGCATTCTAGGATATTGTCTGGACCCATTGATGCAGGTTCTTGGCCTTAGAGAGAGTGTTAAGACCTGTTCCCTAGTGATAGCAGGGGGAGTTATATGTGATGGTATTTCCTGAGGGAAGGTTGAGGGGGAGAGAGGGATAAAGTTGGACTTGAATTTGTCGGCCAGTAGGTTTGCTATATCTTCTAGCTCAGTATAGATGGCCCAATTTACAATGAGTTCTACACACAATTGTATATTGCCTTTGAGGTTGTGGACATAGTTTCATAGGTTCTTAGGAACAACAAGGGCCTTTTTAAGCCTAGCTATGCATCCCAAATCTCTGACAATTTCTGCTGCCATTAATAGGTTCATAGGTTCATAGGTTATTACTAGGCTATCGGCTCTAGGGCCTATGCAAGCCTAGCCATAACAATTCCCTGAATATTTCTTCCCAGAATATTTACTTCTCTGGACCCCTGTCTAGCAGGGCGACTGACATGATCCCCGGGGTGAATTTCCTATCTCCAATCCAATCATCAAGGTTCCTTTTGAAGAGGGCCAAGGAGGTGCTCTGCTTGACATGTATGGGCAGTCTATTCCAGAGTATGGGGAGTCTCTGGGTCAGGAACCTATCCTTCCAGCATGTTTTGTTCATTGTGATAACAAGGTTTAGATCCCTGCAGTGTGTGGCTCTGAGGGATTGGGATTTCTTTAAGTGGAGCATGTCCAACAGCTCAGGGTTTGACATGGCCTTGTATGTTAAGCAGAGATCACTTCTGAGTAGACGATATGCCACAGAGTATAGCTGTTGCTTTTTTAGGCAGTCAGCATATGGCATCTGCTTTAGGCCTGTGATTCTTTTAGTGAGGTATTTCTGTGGCCTTTCCAGCTGTTGCAGATGTCTTGTGAGGTACATACCAAATGGGGCATTATACTCTATAATGGGTCTAATGAGGGATGAGTACAGTGGGACAATGACCTCCTTTTTTCTGGATGAAAAGCCCTTAGTGATGAGGTGTGCCACATAGAAGGATTTCCTGACTGTTGTGGCAATGTGGTTATCGAAAGTGAGACCACTGTCCACCTGTGTCCCTAAGTCTCTCATCACACTTTCAATGTTTAGTGTCCTGCCACCTATGTGGTAATTCATGGGTACATGTTTTTTTCCAAAGGGGATAACTATACATTTTTTGGCATTAAGCTTGAGCCCATGGCTCTGGCACCAGGCATCTGTTTCTGTAAGGCCCTTTTGGAGAATGTCCACATCATTTGGGGATTCAATAATGGCTCCCATTTTGCAGTCATCTCCGAACTTTGTTAGCCAGAGTCCCTTAGTGTTGGCCTGTACTTCAGAGAAGTAGATGCTAAACAAGAATGGTCCCAGGACTGAACCCTGAGGTACACCACTTGTCACTTGTCTGGAGCTGGATTTGGAGTCGGCTACTTTTACAGTCTGGGTTCTGTCAGTAAGCCAGTTGGCAACCCATCGAGTGACGTAGGGATTTATGCCCAGCTTAGTAAGTTTATCTATGATTCCAGAGTGGGGGATGGTGTTGAAAGCCTTGGCGAAGTCCAGATAGGCTGTGTGGACCACCTTACCCTCATCCACAGCTCTGGAGACTGATTCAAAGAAGTCAATCAGATTCAGGAGACAAGATCGGCCCTTCACAAAACCAAACTGGGTGGGTTCCAGTGTTTGAAGGTTGCCAATATCTTTGTTTATAAGTTCCATGATAATGCGTTCCATGCCCTTGCAGATCAGGCTTGTCAGACTGATGGGACGGTAGTTCCCGGGATCCAATATGGATCCTCCCTTGTGGAGCAGGATAACTGTAGCTGTGCGCCACTCAGTGGGCACGAAGCCTGAGGTGAGGCTATGATTAAACATGACACTTAGGTGAGGTGCAAGTTCATTTTGTAGATCATGTAGTACACAGCCTGGGATGGGCCTGGGAGATGAACTATTTACAGGTTACCTGTGTCCAGTAGAGACATAGGTGCCAAACCAGCTAATGAATGCCTTGTGGTTGTCCTTGGCCTTGGAGGGACTGGGATTTTGTCCTATGAGAAGACTATGCATTTCTGATACTGTTTTGTGCCTACATTTATTTGACTGTAAGTTGCATTTAAAATTAAAGTTTAATAACGGGGTGGGGTGTGCTCAGGCTGGAAAGAAAGATTACAAATTTGGAGTTACATAGTAATATGGGCTATTGTGCTAACATATTCATTAATGAAAGATCATTATTAGCTAAAATAAAATCCCACATAGATCAATGTATAGCTAATGCAGATAGGGGTGGAGTGATAGTGGTGTTAGATCATAAAGATTTTGATTAAAACATGACATTATTGTTACAAAATTCTACAACTTGTAAAAATGAGTTAATCTCATGGAGGAAAAGAGGAGTTACAACAATTATTTATTTAATTATTTGTTATTGGAAGGGGAGGTTCACTAGAGATGTTTCAGCTTTGTCAGATGGAATGTCCTAAGTAGATGATCATGTTGAAAAAATATAAGGATCTCTTGAAATTCCATTGTGATAAATTATTTGTGAACATGACTCTTCGTGAATACATTTCTCTTTAGGTTCTTAAACTGTGGAAGCTTCTGCTAGTGCTCTTAGGTACTCAGAAATCTGTATTCATAATGTTAGAGAATTTACAACATCTTTAGAGATTGTTAACTATTGAAGACTTGATAATGCTGAAATAGCTTCCCTTTCTACTAATATCAATAGTGAGTTGGGGGTGGTACCAACTGAACGTTGGATATCTAAATATAATGAGTGACATGAGTGAAGGACACTGACTGTCTGGGCTCTCCTGCAAGTTATGCTGAATTGTAATGGTTTTGTTTTCGTTGTCAAAAGCTTCCAGTAAGTAATGAACGGGAGACAGAGTTGGGCCTACCTACACCTGTCAATGTGTTTCCTATTCAAAATAAGAGTATTTGTGCAATTTAGTTGTATTGAAACACATCATCTGTTGTATATTTTTTTAACCTGGCTGGGATTCTAGTCTGAATGAATTGTCAGTAGTTAAAGTAACAAATCAAAACCAAAGATGTCTGTCATTTTTTTTTTTTTAAACTGCAGGGTAAGTATACTTTACTTGGATGTGACATCAAACCATAATTCAAGTAGATGTACTGCATATATTTATAGGAAGGCCCTTGAAAAGAACATGCTGCAGCAGTTTACTGTGAATTTCCATTTCTGGACAAAATGTAGCAAAATGTCTGTCTAGAGTACATATAAACTCCACAAAAGATGTGATATTTTAAGCTTATGCAGCAGAAATGCTTCAGAGATTTAGAAGCAGGGAACATCCTGAAGATTTGTTTAAATGTGCTTTTGATGAAGTAGAAAAGGAAATGGATTAAGAACATAGGAATGCTGGATGATTAGTGGATGGTACAACTAGGTTAAGTGATAAGGCTTGGCATTTGCAATTACGTATTGCAGATAGAATTATAAAGTGTTTAATGTTTTGCAGAAGTACTGGAAAGTCATGACTAAAAGAGGAAGTGGATGGCAAACCTATTATTATAAATAATAAAGTTCTAATCATTAAAGAAATATTATAAACAAAAGGTGGCATTAAGAAGCAAGCTATTGACATGTTTAAATGTAACAATTGCAGTGTAGTGAACCAGGGTAGAAACTTTCGACATCCTAATGCAGAATGTTTAACAGTAATTGTTTTTGCACGTACATGTTAACATTGTATGTTTGGCACACTATTGGTATAAGACTTTTTACCATTAATGAACCAGAAAGCTTCCACTGAAGATGGGATCTCTACAGCAGTGTTAGCCTCCTCTTTCCCTAATATTCTTCCACAAAGTGTCAACCTATGGATAGTGCCAAAACTTGTGATTTAAAATAGCTACTGCATCTTTGCATGGCAAGATCCAGCTTCTCTAATTCTCAGTTTCCCCAGTTTCACCAGCTCTGCTGAAAAATACAATTTCCTTAAAGAAATTTCACTGTGGTCCATTCTTAGTCCAATCAGGGTCTCTAACAGAAAATCACCACCTATCATTTTTCATTATATTTCCCATGTGAGGTCATATATCAAGACACTTATTTCTCCCTATCTGAAATGTTCCAAAAAACTCTCATGTTCTTATAAATTGCAAAATGTGCACAGTATCTTCATCTCAGGTCTATTTCCTCAGTAAAATACTACCTTATCCTACTGTACCATAGCTCTTCCATTTTGCATAGCCCATGCTTAATCTGATAGTACTGAAAATGTCTTAATGAAATTACTTTCATAATTTGCTGTAAATCCTACTAGATGAGCCATTTTTTGCAGATATTCCTATATCTGATCCCTTCACAGCCTCAAAACCATTAAACTGTGAACAGTCAGTCTCCAACCCTTGGCTGTGTATTGCAAAGAATTTTCTGACTCCAACTATCACTGAATCTGTACAGTCTTCCTAGCCATTTGCAAGGTGACTCCATATATCCAGCCTAATGGGGTATCCTATAAAATGGTGGCAACATCTTTCATCTGACTAGTAAGACACATAATTGTCTCTGTAGTTACTATTCACTTTCTTCCCATACCTGCTTATAGCTACATTGGCTAATGATTCTTTTCCTACTTCACACGTTTGGTAATCTGCAAAGCAAAGTTGTACCACTCCAAGTCTGGAATCTGGAGTTTCCTGATGTTTACTTGTCATCATCTCAAAGAAGTGAAACACTAGCTTTATTTAGCCATGTAGATAGATTTTAATATTGCTGATCTAAATCTGGTAAACCAGTTTAAAGTGAGAAAAATATTCATCCTTGATGGTGAATAGAGGAACCCAGACTGAATATTTATTTTGGTTACCTTCATATGTCCCCAAAGAGACATGGAAAGTTTGGTCTATGTACCCATGACATGTATTACCAGTTGAACTATTAAATCATCTTTGATGGCCCCAGTGAAAGCAAGTGGTTTAAAACCTAGAAATGTTAGACCTGCTTTATACTATTCCACCCACCAGGTTTCAAGGATGCAGGAGTTATTTGTGTCTTATGCATATTTAATTTATAATTTACTAGTCCTAAAACATATCAAATCCTTACACTAACTAGTTAAACAACTAACAACATGGAATAGGATAAATTATGCCTTTGATTCACCAGTCTCATATACACCCTGGAAACTACAGATCCATAACTCTCACTAGTCTCATATGCAAAGCCATGGAAAAAAATTATCATGGAAATGATCAATAATGACATAAAAAACCTCCAGACACTGGACCCAACACAATTTGGTTTCATCAAGAGCAAGGCATGCCTACTCAACCTGGTGGACTTCTTTGAAAAGGTCACCAAAGCAATCGATGAGGGCAAAATGGTTCACACTGCCTGCCTTGGCCTGGCCAAAGCAATTGACCAAATACCCCACTCAGTCATTGCTAACAAGATCAAGATGTTAGGTATAAATCCTTATATCACATGGTGGAGAGCCAGCTGGCTCAAAGACGGGACCCAGGAAATTAGAAATGGGGAGTCCACCTCTACATAGGGGCCAGTCACAAGTGGAATCCCTCAGGGATCAGTCCTGGGAACCTCTCCTTTTTGACATTTACTTCTCTGAAGTCAAGGCCAATATCAATGACCCCTGGCTGGCTAAATCTGCAGATGATTACAAATTAGGAATAGTCATGGAATCCCCCACTCTCACAAATATTCTTCAGGGAGGGCTGACACAGACAAATAATTGATGTCAGAGACATGGATTAAAATTAAATGCCAAGAAATGCATAACAGTATTCTTCAGGAAGCCATTCACCCCTGGTAATTATCATATTGACAACACAGTCCTAAGAGCTGACCAAGTAGTCAGGGACTTGGGGACGTACATAGACAGTAATGTAACCTTTGACCATCACATGTCTACAGAAGTGAGGAAATCATTCTATATTGTGCAACTTATAAACAAAGGTATGGCATCTAGGTCCAATGAGGTCACCATTACTCTGTATTCTGCATTCATCAGACCTATCCTTGAGTACAATGCTCTCTTTGGTATGTTAGTAACCAGGCACATACAACAACTGGAACATCCACAGAGGTTCCTCAGTGAATGAATACAGGCTGAAAGTAACATGTCCTATGCCTTAAGGCCCTATCCTTGTATTCTGTCACCTACAGGCTGTTGAGGAGAGATCTATGCCTTTACAAGGCATTGTCAGACCCCACCATCTCCCAGGCCCCAGGTTGCAAATGATTCATCTCCCAAGCCCCTGCTTACACTTATCAAGGGTACCATAAGTTTTCAGAAATTTGGTATGCGTGGCTGGGCTCAAAAAGGCCCTTGTGGTTGTTAGTCTAGTACACACCTATGAACCTATGAACACAGTGTCCTGATGTGTCTGAATTTGTGATGTTGCAGTACTTACCCAATCCAGGGTTGAATGCAGCAGGAAAATAAAATGTGTGGTAAGGTACATCCTTGACTAATGTCTTTCATAGTCTAGTGAATTTAGAATGGCTGCCATTTACACTATTATATTCTTCATAACTTCCAGATGGAACATCAGATACCCAATCACTAGAAGAGGAAGTCTCCATGAAACTCAATCAAAATCCATTTTAGTATCAAATGTTACCAAGAAAACTATGTTATCCTTTTCCTTTATAAAACTAACTATTCCTTTCCTCTTCATCATTGTTAAATAAGCAATGTAATATCTTTGAAACTGATGTAAGATACATTTTCTCTGACCAAAAGAGATCATTTGGTTACAAGCTGCTTCAGTACTCTTTGCTCAGACTTTAGCATGTGTTGTAACATCCATGTTCAACAATGATATGGGACAAGAATTATTCAGACCTAATGTGATGTTACCTGGCTTAGGCATATTATTTATTTATTTAACATTTGTTTGCTGGGAAAGTCTGACTTGGAACAAAGCCAATTTTCAGTGGAGGCCTGGGGAGAAACACTCCAGATGCATGTCTTTTTGTAACGTGGGAAGAAACCCACAAGAATGCTGGGGGGACATGCAGACTCTGCACAGAAGGTACCCTAGCTGAAACTCAAACTGGAGAACCTCTTGCTGTGAGGTGATAATGCTACCAGTGCAACACTGCACCTATATTACAATGATATAATTCAGTAAATCAATGAGAAACAGTCATTCTTTACAAACTTGCAATATAATGAGGTGAGGAATAGACTCCGGTCCCAACACAGTAGCTCAAATGTGCCAGCAATCCATCTGGGGTCAAGAATACTATTAACTGTCAGTTCTTTCATAGCATTTAAAACTTCACCTACTAAGACAGGTATAGTTAATGTTTCACTTTTTTCCTCATTCCAATTGTTTGACCATCGCCTGTTATCAAAAATGTTGTATTCTTTTTCATTTGGAACATATGCCTGATAAATAAGTTCATATAGCCCCATAAAAGCCTTAATTGTTTATTATTTCTCTTCATAGACTACTCTGATATTTACCTTTTCTATAAATCAGTTTCATGTCTTCCATTAATTTTTTACTAATTTTATCCCAGTGCCTGCATTCTCACCTTCATTCTGTCAAGTATATTTTTACAGAAGCCTTCAAATAGTCTTTTATGTTTTTTTACCTTAAGTTGTTCTGCTTCCTGAATCTTTTTTGTTTCTCATCAACCTGCATTTCTAACAACTCTGTTTTAGTTTTTGCACATATGTTTTTCTTTATATATCAGTCTTATTTCTAATCTCATAGCTGAATGGTATTACTACGGATTAGAGAATGAACGACCTGTACATCACCACCCTGATTAGAGAATGAATGTACTCCAGCAGGGTGTTAATGTACAGGTAATGGCCACTGAAAAACAAGTTCACCACTTCAAAGAACAAATTAAGCATTGCCTCGAAGCTCAGACAGTTTAAAACTAAACAGCTGCCATTTTTATGAACATTAAACAGTGCTGTTTAGTGATCTTAAAATTAAAATGATAAAGAAAAAAAGAAAGTAAAGAAAAAGTGTGTGTGTGTGTGTGTGTATGTGTGTCTGTGTGTGTGTGTGTGTGTGTGTGTGTGTGTGTGTGTGTGTGTGTGTGTGTGTGTGCGCGTGCGCGCATGCATGTGCATATGTCGTTGCATATGTGTGTGTCTGTGTTCTTGTGTGTGTGAATGAGAGAGAGATGGAAAGAGAGACAGAGACAGAGATAATTGCAACAGGATGTCTCTTATCACAACATTTGTCAAAAGAATAGATACAAAGCTACTAATCTTTGTTCCTTACTGACTGCCTGTAATTCAAAGTGATTTTCCATAGTTTCATAGGTTCGTAGGTATATACAAGGCTAACGACCATCAGGGCCTTTATAAGCCTAGCCACGCAATCCAACTCAGTTGTGTCCCTATGTATCATGGGAGTTTATTAAAAGGGAGTATGTTAGGAAGTTTCTAGACGTTATGTGGGGGGGGGGTATGTTAATTTGTGCATTACTGTCTGCCTCTATCAGAGACATAAGGTCCAGACCCGGAGAGAATTTTCAGTTTCCAATCCATTGGTCAAGGTTATGCTTAAATAAGGTTAGGGATGGACTCTGTCTCATATGGATGGGGATCCTGTTTTAGGGCATGGGGATCCTCTGAGACACATACCTGTCTCACCAACATGTCTTATTTATGTCACAAGCAAAATTTTTTTCGGATGCCGTTCATTTTAAGATGTGCAAAAGGTCAATCAGTGCTGGATCTTTGGATGTCAGGTATAGACCACCTCTTAGTAACCTGTAAGAGACCTAGTATAGAGATAGACCTTTAAGACGATCCATATAGGCGAAAGTGTTTATACACTGGATTCTCCTGATAAGCAACATTTGTGGGTATTCCAGCTGTTGCATATGTCTGATCAGGTACATGATGAAGGGGACATTATACTCAATGATGGCTCTGATAACGGCTGAATAAAATGGTACTATGACTTCTTTGGCCCTGGATGGCATTCTCTTACTTATGCGGTGGGTGACATAGAATGATTTTCTTACTACCATGGCCACATAATGATCAAAGGCAAGATTACTGTCTACATATATTCTCAGAACCCAGACCATTGGGTCAACTCTTAGGCAGTAAGTAGCCTGGGTGTCAGTCTTCCCAAAAGGTACTATAATGCATTTCTTGGACTTAAGTTTTAATCTGTGACTTTAGCACCAGTCACTTGTCTGTGTTAAACCCACTTGTAAGATGTCTGTGTTCAGGGGAATCTATGATAGCTCACAATTTGCAGTCATCTGCAAACTTGGTCAGCCAAAGGACCTTAGAATTAGCCTCTACCTCCAAGAAGTAGATGCCAAATAGGAGTAGTCCCAGCATGGAGCCATGAGGTATTCCGCCGGTGCCCAGTCTCTTAGTTGAGGTGGTCTCACCAATCCTGACTTCCTGCACCCTGTCTGTGAGCCATTTGTCAATCCAGTAAGTTATGTAGGGATTTATGACCAGTTCAGTGAGTTTGTCAACTATACCCAAGAAGGGTATTGTATCAAATGCCTTAGCCAGGTCCCAATAGAGAGTATGCACCATTTTCCCCTCATTCATCTCCTTGGAGATCTTCTCAAAGAAGTCCATCAGGTTTAGTATGTATGCCCTTCCCTTGACAAAGCCATATTAGGTTGGGTCCAGTGTCTAAAGATTGCCTATGTCTTTGTTGATCATTTCAATGATAATTTGTTCCATGGTTTTGTATATTAAACTAGTCAGAGTAATAGGTTTGTAATTTCCGAAGGTCAGTTGATGGTCCACCCTTATGAAGTGGGATAACCATTGCAGTCTTCCATTCTCATGGTACAAAGCCTGTTTTGGGTTATAGTTGAAAAGTGACTAAAGTGGTTCTGATAGATCATGTTTCAAACCATTTAGAAAGCATCCCACAACATTGTCTAGGTCTACTGAGGCTTTGTTTTTGGCCTGAGTGAGCACCATCAGGACCTGATCCCTGTTAATTGGTGGGGGGGGGCGGGTTATGCTAGAAGCTATTTCACAGAGGGAGGCAGAGAGGAGTAGGGGTGAAGTTTGAGCTGAATTTGTCAGCCAGCAAATTCACTATGTTACTCTGCTCACTGAAGGTGGCACCTCTGACACCAGTTCATCACACTGATGTGTTCTGCCTTTGAGGTTTTGGCCATAGTTGTAGAAGGCCATGTGGTTGTCTTTAGCCTGTGAGGTTACACTGACCTTGTAATGACCTTGTTGGGATTAATTAGTCCTCTTAGTTTTCTGTTTACTTTAATTAGAGAACTCCTATCATTATGGGAGTTGCTCTTCCTGATTTTAGTTATGACTTTTTCCTTAAAGTTCGGATTTCATCAGTGTGATTTGTTTTTAGAGTTTGTTTTGGGCTTACTTCTTGTAGATATAGCAGCCTCTATACAGCCATTTACATGGTTGTATAGGGTCTCCGTGAACAATTCCACATAGGTTACTGTGAACTTGGGGATGGGAGTGGCTTTGAATTTTGGCAAACAATTGCTTATTAGGATGTAGTTTGCTTTGGAATAGTTCCTAACTGTTACAAGGGTTTGCTGGGTTTACCAAGCTGATTTTTATTTTGAAGGAGACAGCTTTGTGGTCTGACCCCAACAGTGATGACATGACATTGGGGTTGGGGGTGGGTTTAGGTGGGGGTGTAGCACTCTCACATATTGGTGAGTACCAGGTCCAGTATGTTTGAACCTCTGGTGGGTGTGTGCATTATATGGTCAAGGCTATTTGTGTCAATAAAGACCATGGATCATTGTTTCTCTGAGTATGATACAGTTATGTTTCCCAGTATATAGAAGGTGTGACACATGGAGATACTGCCAGCATGGCCAGCTGGAATTTTGTAAATATTATATGTCACTGGTGAATATCGAAATGATTTATATAACATGCTTGTGTTACAAATGTATTAGAACTGTATGTCATGTGTATATCAAACTGCTCTGTACAGATGTTAGTATTGAAAAAATATTTTGTAAACTGCTTGTGCTTTAAATGTATCCACAGTGTGCTCTAGTGGAAGAAAACAGAAATGTGCATGTATTATTGTAACTGTTTAAATGTATATGTCAACAGAGGAAACTGGAGGGTTAACTTCAGTCCAACAAACTTTAGAAAAATAGTTGAAATTAAATTACTTTATAGGACACAATGGAGAGGCTATCTCTCAAGTTTTCAATGCAGCTAGTGTACCAGGAAGCTTTCTGTATTGTCCTTGGCGTGAACTAATTGCTACGTTTGAAGCGTGAAGGAATGCAATTGTTTTATGACCTCCCACATCTGCCAAAGATCTGAAGAAAAGCCCTTGTCTGTATATTTTTACAGGTAGATGCTAAATACTGCCAACTTCTATCAATGGGGGGTTTAGCCTGGGAACTAGAAGTCAGATAACAAGAAGTGATGTCATACTGCAAGCTATCCCAGCAGGAATATTTGAGATATTATTTTGAGAAGTCTCTTAGTGAGAGAGAGCATTCTGCATTCTATCTTGGACCTGACAACAACAATGATAAGAACCATTCAGCACATCTGCCTTGCTCTAATGAAGTAAGTTTCTTGGGACAGTACAGCTCTCTTAGATACAGTCAGAAATATAGTGAAGATTAATTTAGATTTTGTTTTTCTTTGTTTTTTATGAGCCTGTATTGCAATGTTATTTTAAATATTTCCTGTAGTTTTGAACTATGATGTCACTGTGAATATATATTTAGTACTGTCTTGTTCTTTTAGTATTTATTATTAAATATATTTAAAAGTTCCATTGTGGTTGATCTGTGTAGAAATATTTAAGTTTTGTGAGTACTTGCATATTTATTTGGTGACACTGTGTGGGCCACTCCTAATAGCCTTGCTCTTGGTCAGACTCCCATTTGCATTAGTATTAATATTGCACAGTAAAATTGGTCACCCTTTTTTAAGGACCCTAAAGTAGCTGTCAAGTAGTGACTGGTGGCAGTGGTAACTACCTTATAGTCTGGGCAGAAGGGGGCATAGCCAGTACTAGCCTTTCATGTTGTGTATAAATCAGACTTCAAAGAGTGTATGTCAGCTACTTGGGCAGGGACATGAAGCACTGGTTGGACAGAGAGGGAGCTGGAGGTCTTGGCTTGGTCATCCAGCTGAGATCTCAATTCTATAGCTGTGCCTGTGGGGAGTCTTATTGGGGATCTGGAGAAAGAGGGAGAAACCAGCCCTGGACTGACTTTGGTCTCTGTTTGCTCTTAAGGGAGACTGTGCTTGATGCAGAGAGCTGCATCTGGAAATACTGTGTGCACCTGTTATCCTCTCGTGAACATCCCCCACTGTTATCAGTAGTGAGGATTGAGGCTCCTTGATTACTGGTCCAGTGGAGGGACATCACAGAGGGGTATTTAACGTCTCCCATGAATAGGTTATTTAGTTTAATGGTGAGTGTCTCCAGTAGGTACAAGGTATTGGATTCTAGGGGCATGGAAGGTGACCTATAGTTTACTAGGATATGATATGGGACTTTGTCTGTGGTGATTTGCATGTGGATAAATTCCATGGCATCATCCTGTTTAACCAATGTAGAGTTATGCTTCAGTTTCCTCCACCTTTTGTCCTTGTCTATGCAGCTGATGTTCTAAATGTGTGGAAATCACTGAAGCCTTCCACTGCTGGAGTCCTTTCTGTAGATTTAAACCATGTCTCAGGAATGGCACAAATGTCTATATTCTCCAGAGTGAGGACAGCTTGTAGGGTATGGAATTTCTTCTTTAAGCTCCTAGCATTGAGCAATAACACCTTTAAGTTTCTTTGGGTTTTATTTGCTGTGTTGGTACATTCGTAAGTTTTGGCATTGCCTAAAAAAGGCTCTAAGAGGGTGGATAATGTTTTAGCCAATATTCTGAAGGCTAGGGTAGACAGGTGCAGACTACCTTTTGCAAAGCAACACGGTTTGTTAACCATGTCCTCCCATGCTGACAAATATTGAATCCTTCTGGAAAGATACCAGAAACTAAGCCAATTATTGAAGTCGATCATAAGCCAATTATTGAAGTCGATCATAAGCCAATTATTGAAGTCGATCATCTTTTGCTCATACTGCGATATCATCCTTAGTGAAGGTAGAATGCTGCTCAATGCAAGGCACATACCTGGCTGAAACACATTCAAAGAAATCAACAATGCCTCTCTTCATATAGTCCAGGGAAGTACATCTCAGGACATTAACTCCTACATGGATTATGCAAGAGTTATACTGGCACCTGTGGTGTAGTGACAGGAGTACATGTGTAAATTAGTAGAAACTGGCTCCAGATAAGCAAAACTGTTATCTTCTTTTTCATTTTGGTGAGTGTCGCATCTTTGTATCATACAATGGAGTCCCCTATGACAACAGCCCTGGGAAATGTGTTTGCTTGTCTTATGGGCTTTGCCCTTGGGGTTTGGTGCTACTTTTGGTGTCTGCTTTAGTGATTGCTGAGGATAGGCATTGCTGTTTATAGGTTTAGGAGGTCTTTGACATTTGGGAAGATTGCTTTTTAGAGCATCAGTGTAAGTTAGTCTGAGTGTGTGGTGGACATAGTGTGTGTGTGTGCTTGACAACCTTGTATATAAACAAGATTTTTACCTCCAGTGAAATTATGTACGTGTATCTCTTGGAAACTGTGTTTGTTTCTTTAAGGATTAAATGGTTGTCTGTCAACATGAGACAATTGCTACATTGTCTCAAGATACTCGTATCTACCAAGCTGGTGACATTTGAAAATTGCATATTCATGTTGTTTGGACCTGTATTTAGGTGGGCTACTGTAGGTCACAGACTGGGTTATTATACAGAGGTCTTCTTTAGTGTTTTCTGGGGCCTGACACTAGACTAGGATAGATTGTTCTAGGACTTGATATTAGTGCTATTTAATGTGCAAACTACTACTACCACTGCTCTACTAGCTACAGGCCAAAACCAGTGGGTTATGGCTGACCAAGTTTGCAAATGACTGCAAGCTGGATGCTTTGATCAATTCCCCTAGTGATGTAGACATCCTCCAAGAGGGTCTCACTCAGACAAATGACTATTGCCAGAAACATGGCCTCAAGCTGAATACCAAAAAATGCATCATCATCCCCTTGGGGAGAGTGACACCCCCACAAATTATCACATTAATAACAATGTCCTAAGCACGCAATCAGTCGTGAGGAATTTGGGCACCCAGGTTGATAGCAACCTGACTTTTGACCACCTTGTTGCTTCTGTTGTATGGAAAGCCTTTTACATAGCTCACCTCATAAGTAAGGATATCTCATCCAGGGACAAGGAGGTCATAACATCCCTGTATTCTTCCCTTATAAGGCCCATTATTGAGTACAATGCCCCTTTCAGTATGTACCTCGCAAAGCACAAGCAGCAGCTGGAGAAACCACAGAGGTTCCTCACCAGGAGAATCCAGGTCCTCAAACATCTACCATACACAGATAGGCTAAGTGCCCTATCTCTCTACTCAGCTTCATACAGACTCCTCAGAGGTGACCTCTGCCTGGCATACAAGTTGATCATGGAACCACCTTGATGGGACTGCTGCATATCCACAAGTCAAGCTCCACTCAAGTAACCCACATGCGTGGCCTCAACTGGTCTGTGACATCAACAAGACTTGGCGGGACAGATTTGTGTCCCAGAGACTCCTGCATCTATGGAATAGACTCCCTCTCCACATCAAGCAGAGTACCTCTTTGCCCCTTTTTAAGCACAACATGGATAACTGGATGGGAAACAGAAGATATACCCCTGGGATTCCACCCATGTCCCTGCTGGACAGGGGCATTGGGTGCTGATTTGTCTAAACATGAGCTAAACTCTTGGCTAGGGTTATAACGGCCTCAGGGCCAATAGCCTAGTGACCTCTTATGATCATATGACGATCCTATATTCTAAGCTTATCTCCATGCAGTGGCTTTGTTTTAACCACACAAAGTTAAGTTTTAGTTCTAAGAGACATTTATAGATAAAATTTACTTTATAGGCATTTGTATCTGCACAGAGCATTGCTAACCTCTTCATGTAAAAACACCATGAAAGATTGTGCATGCATGTAATGCCAAAACAAAACAATTTAAATAAGGCAATTTCAAGTATTAGGGATCTTTAGAATGATTTAAAGGCAAAATCAAGAAATAAAGCAAATATAAAACAGTAGCACTATAAACAGTTAATTGAAGTGCAACACAAAAAAATAGATCTCTTACCTGATAAGGATGGAACAGGATTAACTCAAGACCCTTCTGAGTCTGGTGAGGGGGCCAAGCAGATTGGAGCTCTGGGAAAATGAGCAGGAGAAAATTTGTAGTAAGGGAGGTACACTCAGGTTGGTAGTAAGGGAGGTACACTCAGGTTGTGATGCCCGTGCACTGGTCTAGTAATCAAGGAGCCTCAATCCTCACGTAAGGGATGTGCACATTGAGAGGATAGCAAGTACACACACACAGTAAAGTACAATTTACATTAAGATCACACAGAGATCACAGTCAGTCTGAGGCTGGTTTCTCCCTTTCTCTTCAGATCCTCAATAAGACTCCCCACTGGCACAGCAATAGGGTTCATATCTCAGCAGAGTGGTCAAGCCAAAACCTCCAGCACCCTCTCTGTCCAACCAATGCTTCATGTCCCAGCCAAAGTAGCTGACACACACACACACACACACACACACACACACACACACACACACACACACACACACACACACACACACACACACACACACACACACACACACACACACACACACACACTTTGAGATCTGAGTTATATACAAACACACAGAAACTTCTGGGGAAGGCTGGCACAGGTTCTCCAGCTATGCCCCCTTCTGCCCAGACTGTAAGGTAATACTGACTGCCACCAACCACTACTATCACTACTATAAAGGCCCTTACCAAAGGGTGTCCAATTATACTGTGCAACGTAATTATTATCCAATTGGTAAGTGTGACTGAGACTTGAAGGCTATTTAGGAGTGGCTTGTACAGTATCACCAAATACATGCAAGTACTCTAAAAGTTTAAATATCTCTTCACAAAACAACCACAGATAAAAGGTTTAAAAATATTTAATGATAACTAATAAAAACACAAGACAGGAAATACTTTAAAACAACATTGTAGGACAGTCTCACATAAATACAGAAAACATCTAGACTGATCTGACTATATTCCTATCTATCTCTAAGGGAAATACTAAGATCTAAGTCTTACTTACAGAGCAAAGCAAAGTGCTGGTGAGATGATGTGTTCATTTTCAGAAACAAATACAAAACGCCCTCTCTTTCTCTCAGAGATAGTTCTTAAATTGACAATACGCATTACTACTGAATCATTTTAGATTACATCATTCTTGCACCTCTGCTTAAGTTCCCAGGCTAACTTAACTTAAAATTTAACATTTCTTTGTGATCTGCAGCTGCCAGAAAGTCACAGAGCAATAAAAGACACTTTACATGTGAAAGCTAGTAATTATTTCTGCCTTAAGACAATAGAAAGAAACTCTTAGCCTAGACATCCTGTCTCTTAGCTTGAGATAACACACAGTCATAAAATTCTTTACTTATCAGCTTATTTTCTTAGAGTTTGCAAGTTAACTCTGTATGTCCCAGTTTCTACCATAAAACATACATTACATAGGCATAGAGTTTATACACATTTCTGCTTTTTTCCAGCAGGGTGCACTGTAGTTACAGTCTTAAAGCTCAACACATAACACAGTTGTCTTACATTTGTGAAACAAGCCTGTGGATCATATTAATATTTACAAATGACATAGAATTATTTACAAATTCTATCTATCTGGGCTGGCAGCCTCTCAGTTTATCACATTTCTTCCCCCCCGAAAAGTCAAGCTAGTTTTTCAAGTGACCCTTGATAAGCATTGCTTGAGAGGGTTGAGTCTATCTGGGTATACCTTACCCCATTCCTTGTCTTGAGATCTCATCTGCATTGGCATTGCTAACCCGACTGCAGTGCTGCACTGACATATCATATGCTTGTAACCCTAGGTTCCACCTTAGTAACTTGGCATTTTGCTGGCTGGCTCAATGTAACCATGTTAGGGGATTGTGATCTGTAACTACAGTAAATTTTCTTCCATACAGATAAGGCTGAAGTTTCTGTAGTGCTCACACTATGGCTAGACATTCCTTTTCTACAGCTGCATAGCATTCCTCCCTGGGTTGCAGCCTACGACTGAGATAAACCACTGGGTGCTCTTCTCCCTCTGAAGAAATCTGGCTAAGTACTGTCCCCACCCCATGGTTCAAAGCATCTACCTGCACAACAAATTATTTGCTGTAATTTGGACTGGCTAACACAGGGGGTCCTCCCAAAGCTCCTTTAAGCTTCTGGAATGCCTGCTCACATGCTGTGGTCCACACTACCTTATCTGGCTTGTTTTTCCTTGTCAGGTCTGTGAGGGGAGCAGCTATGGTACTATAACTGAGGACATACTTTCTGTAGTCCCCTGCTGTCCTTAAAAATGCCCACACCTGCTTTTTGGTAACAGTTGCAGGCCATGCCTGAATGGCTTCCAATTTGGCAGGTTTTGGCCTGATCTTACCATTCCCCACTCTATGTCCCAGGTAGGAGATCTCTGCCATACCCACCTGACATTTGCTGGGCTTAAAGGTCAACCCTGCCCTCTGTAGTCTGCCCAGCACCTTCCCTGACATGCTGAAGGTGGTCTTGCCAGGAATGGCTGTAGATGGCAATATCATCTAGGTAAACAAGGACAAAATCTGATGCTCTTGCTAGGATATGATCTACTAGCCTCTGGAAAGTCACTGGGGCATTTTTCATCCCAAAGGGCATCTTTGTGAACTCATACAAGCCAAAAGGAGTCACAAAGGCTGACCTCTCTCTAGCACTGGGAGTCAAGGGCACCTGCCAGTAACCCTTGGTAAGATGACTGGTGGTAAGATACTTAGCCCCACCCAGCTGCTCTAGGGCTTCATCTGTCCTAGGCATCTGACTCTGTGTGACTATTTAATTTCCTGTAGTCCACACAAAACTTTGTGCTGCCATCCTTCTTTGGCACCAGCACCACTGGGGAGGCCTAGGGACTGTTGGACTCTTGAATTATCCCTAGTTCCAACATCTCCTGTATCTCCTTCCTCAGAGTCTGTTTGACTCTCTCAGGCTCCCTATAATGGGCCTGCCTAATAGGCCTTTGGGGTCCTGTATCCACTTGGTGCTGCACCAGGTGGGTGCACCCTGGTTTCCCAGTGAACATGTCTCCAAACTCCTGTAACACTGCTCGGATTTCTTGAACCTGGGTAAGAGATAGCTGCTGGGATATTGCTACCCCTTCCATTGAGGTGTCAGTCCAAGCCTTACTGAGATCAATCACCAGATCTCCCTCAAACTCTTCCTGCAATCCACTACAAATACTCAGCACAAGGGCCTCCCTATCATGGTATGGTTTCATGTTAACATGGTACAATTTGTGCTCCTGCCTCCTGCCTAGCAGTTCTACCATGTAGTTAATATCATTGACCTTTCTTACCACCTTGTAGGGTCCCTCCCAAGCTGCCTGCAGCTTGTTGTGTCTGACAGTAATGAGAACCATTACCCGCTGCCCTACAGCATACTCTCTAGCTCAGGCATTCCTGTCATACCAGACCTTTTTCTGCTGTTGGGCTTCTACTAGGTTCTCCTGGGCCAAGTTCATGAGCTCCCTGAGCCTTGTCCTGAAGTTTAGGACACATGCCACAACAGACTCCTTGTGAGATTCACACTCACCCTTCCATTCATCACAAATTAAGTCTAGAGGCCCCCTCACCCTGTGCCCATACAACATTCAAAGGGTGAAAACCTGTGGAATTGTAGGGAACCTCTCTGTAAGCAAACAACAGATGGGGCAAATATTTGTCCCACACCTCTTAAACTGCTCTGCAAATGGCCGTAGCATGGACTTGAGTGCAGAGTTTAACCTCTCAATAAGACCATTATTCTGGTGATGGTAGGAGGTGGTCTTTAGGTACTTCACCCCACAGTACTTTCACAGACGAGCCAGCAGGTCTGGCATGAAATTGGCACCTCTGTCAGTCAGTATTTCATTTGGGACACCTACCCTGCTGAAAATCTCTAACAAAGCATTTGCCACCTTTTCTGCTGAATGTGGGACAAAGCCACTGCCTCAGGGTATTTTGTAGCATATTCTACTACCACTAGGTATACTTTTTCCCTGTGGAACTTGAGATACTCAGAGGCCCCACAATATCCATAGTTACTCTCTGAAATGGCTGCTCAATCACAGGCAAATGCATCAGTGGAGCTTTTACCTTGTTTCCTGCCTTGCCTACCTTTTGGTACTGCTCACAGGTCCTGCAGTACCCTATTACATCTCTGGAAATCCCAGGGCAATAAAAGTTCTGCATAATACGTCTCTTTGTACGTTTTATGTCCATATGACCTGCAAAGGGAATATCATGGGCTATGGCTAGAAGTGCCAGACAGTAGGCTCTAGGCACTACCAACTGCTCTATTCTCTCACCCTCTAGCCCTCCCTCAGGGGTCCGCTGTCTATACAGTAACCCTTTGTCCCAGTATGCAGATTCCCCTTTTCCTTGAGAATCAGGCGCCTCACTAGCTACTTGCCTCAGGCCTTGTAATGTAAGGTCTGAGAGCTGAACCTATCTAAACTCTCTCTTTGTAACCCTTCAAACTCCTTCATCTTCCTCTCTTAAAACCTGGTTGCCTCGTGGATTTGGCATCTTTTCAGGCTTGTTGGCTGTTGGTGAAGCACCCACCAAGAGGAGAAAACGCTGAGAGAAGAAAGGAGCCACTTTTGAGATTTTAAGTATTTTTCCTCTGTTTATTTGCTAAGTTTTTCTGCATAGCCGCCTATTTTGAGCATTTTCTGGCTTGTTAAACTTGATTTCTGCATTAGTAATTGTATTTAGAGCACAACCTAGAGCTGTTTACTGAATTTCCTGTTTGCACTTATTTTTAAAATCGTTTTTTTCTCAAAACTTGCATTTTATCTGTCTTTGGCCTAGCACTCTTGTGTGGGGTCATTTACTGCATTGTTATAACTTGTTGATACCTGTGAACCTCTGGTATCTCTGAAAAAAACAAAAAAACAAAAACAATCTTGCTTTTTTCCCACTTTTCTGAGATTTAAAAAAGTTCAGTTACAGGCTTGCTGTTCTTGAACTGTTTGTAAGTTTCTGTGAGGCCATTTTTTGCTTGGGCTAAAGGGAAGTCTTTGTGTTGATCAGTGGCAGTGAAAAACATTGAGCAGCCTGCCTGCCCCTGTGGGAGTGGTTACTGACTTGAAACTGTAGTTTTATTGGCCATTTTGGGTCAATTCCAAAACTCCTTCATCTTCCTCTCTTAAAACCCTCTTTTGCGTGGTTTTGCGTTTTTGAGCATAAGCGCAACAGCGGCAGCGCCCTAATTGGGTTTAAACTATTCCTGGCTCCACAAAGTCTGCTCTTCACTTTTCCCTTAGAACTGCTCTATCTCTCAATTTAAACACCATATTCTCATTCTAAGGCCCTTCACTGGTCCAATTAAGTAATCCTACAAGTTAGCACTATTAAACCATAAGCACTACTTACTCTTATACTCTCTCGATTACCCTGTCCTCTATTGGTCTGTCTTAAATTCAGTTTCCTATATTACTCTAGCATGTCCAAAGGTCAGTCAATGGTTTCCTCTCCAGTCCAGCTGGTGAATCTGGGAATTTTGAGGCAATGTTACAACTGTCTCATGTACATGGACAACCCTCTCCTCCTCCAAACAGGTTCAAATATATGTGAGAGATGCAACTATTTAGCCAAACTGGAGGCTGAGCTCTCTCATCTCAAAACTGATGTAACCAGTCAGGAGGAGAAGGTAACCTCACACAACACAATTCCAGTATCACATAGTCCCACCACATCAGCGAACCAAACACATAAATACACAAAAACATACTCGGAGGCTCTAAATAAAAATATACCTAAGCAACAGAGACCTCCAAAGCAGACATCCAAGCAAACACTACCTCAAAACAAAACACGCACACCACATAACCCACAAAGTCAGTGTGCCAAGCAGCCACAGCCTTAAGGCTGAATAACACACCTGATACTCTTGTAATAGGTGACTCTATTGTCAGACACACTGACGTCCCGCTCACCAAGCTGAATAAAGAGAAGGTCACGGTGAGCTGCCTGTCGGGTGCTAGGATCCGGCAAATAATGCAAGCACTCAGGTAACTCCAAAGCAAATACAAATATGACTCAGTCATTGTACATGCTGGTGTGAATGACCTGAGACGTACCTCCCTGGACTACATGAAAAGAGACATAGAGGAGCTCTCTGATCATGTAGCCCAGGCTGGTATGACCCTGACCTTGAGCAGCATCTTACCCTCACCTAGAATGATGCCACAGTACAAAGACAAAATGATTGACTTTAACAATTGGCTAAAATTTTGGTGTCATTCAAAGGGGATTCAGTGTCTGTCAGCCTGGGATGACATGCTCGACAAGCCACGTTGCTTCACTAGGGACGGCTTGCACCTGTCACCACTGGGTTTCGGATATTGGCAAAGGCTCTTGCCACCCCCATAGTGCCTTTTTTAGGCAAGGCTCAAAAGTCAAACCCACCCCCATAGACAGCACAAGGAACAATAAACTAAGGGTAATGCTGCTAAACGCCAGAAGTCTTAACCTCAAGATGCACGCACTCAAAGCTCTCCTCAGTATGGAGAACATTGATATCTGTGCAGTGACAGAAACCTGGTTCAAGGCTCCAGAGAGCACCCCAGCACTACCAGGCTATACCTCATATCATGCTTTTCGGCCCCAAAACCCGGACCGAACCACAAAAGGAGGGGGAGTTTCCATATTTATCAAGGATATCCACACCTCCAGGTTAGTGGCATTGCACGAAGTATCGGAGACCATCCATGTGCAACTAACAGTGGGCAAGACTGCTTTTCAGTTTATTGCATCCTACAGACCACCCTCTCAAAGTCAGGAATCTCACTCGGCTTTCCTGAAAACATTGGAGAACATGAAGATCTCTCCGAACACCATTATATTGGGTGACTTCAACTACCCAAACATTGACTGGGAGCACTACTCAAGCCCCAGCACCTTAGCCCAAAGGTTCCTGGAAATTATAAACTCAAATGCCACTCCCACAAGAGGGGACAACATACTAGACCTGATCATTACCAACATGGGGACTCTATGCTCCACAACAGAAGTATATCCTTCATTGGTAAGATCAGACCATAAATTAATTTCACTGGATGTCCACATTCCGACCCCACCCCCAGCCCAGAAAACCACAGTGAAAAACTTCTCAAAAGCGAACTTCTCACTTCTCAAAACCGAAGTGGAATCCTTCAAGGCCCCAGGGCCAGTGGAAACTACGGCCCAAACTGCAGAATCCTATATAAACGCATTCTACGGACATCTCCAGGAATGCATGGATCATGCTATCCCAAACAAAACCAAGACCCAATCATCCAAATGCAGGCGTCCAGTCTGGTGGACCCCTGCCATAAATAAACTGTACAACAGAAGGAGGAAGCTACTACATGATAGAGCAAAATCCCTAATAGGGAAGGCATCTCTGATCAGTACTAGCAAAAAATTACGATCCCTCATAATCCTCCAAGGCCAGCTTTGAGAGAAAAATTGCACAGGACACCAAAGACAATCATAAGGCTTTTTTCAGTTATGTTAGAAACCTGGGATGCAACTCCCAGACTTGTTCTGAGTTGATTTTAAATGACAAAAAATACACTGAACCCACAGACATCGCCAATATCCTGGCAGACAGGTTCAGTGCAAACTTCTCCACCCCCTCCCCACCAAAAGAGCAAGTATCTATCCCGGCAGAGGGCTGCCTCCCAAACATCTCTGATGCTCAGGTGAAGGCTGCCCTCTCCAAAGCAAAAAGCACTGCTTCCATGGGACCAGATGGCGTCCCAGGTTGCATCCTACATGAACTCCAAGAGGAACTAATCCCTCACATAAAACAGCTATACAATCTCAGCCTCACTACAGGATATGTGCCCACAGAATGGCGTACAGCAACAGTGGTCCCTCTCCACAAAGGTGGAGCCTCTACAGACCCTGGAAACTATCACCCCATAAGCCTGACTAGCTTAGTCTGCAAGGCTATGGAGAGGATCATCATGGAGCTCATAAACAAAGACATTGGGGACCTACAGACACTAGATCCTACCCAGTTCGGCTTTGTCAAGGGCAGATCCTGCCTTTTGAACCTGGTTGACTTCTTCGAAACAGTCACCAAAGCCATAGATGAAGGAAAGGTAGTCCACACAGCCTATCTGGACCTTGCAAAGGCATTTGACACAATACCCCACTCAGGCATCATAGATAAGCTATCCAGCTTAAATATAAACCCCTATGTCACAAGATGGGTCACAAACTGGCTCAAAGACAGAACCCACAGAGTGAGAGTTGCTGGAGCCATGTCAGACTCGAAACCGGTCACAAGTGGTGTCCCACAGGGCTCTGTCCTGGGACCACTCTTGTTCGGTATATACTTTTCTGAGGTACAGGCAAATGTGGGAGGACTATGGCTCACCAAGTTCGTAGATGACTGCAAACTGGGCCATAATCAACTCTCCAGCTGACACAAACATCCTTCAAAAAGGTCTCACAGAGACAGATAACTGGTGCCAGCACCATGGTTTAAAGCTAAATGCCAAAAAATGTATAGTCATACCCTTTGGCAAAACAATGTGCCCACAAATTACCACATAGGGAAACTCATTAAGTACAGAGAAAGTTATTAGGGACCTGGGGACCCAAGTTGATAGCAATCTCTCCTTTGAAAACCACATTGCCAAAGTGGTTAGAAAGACCTTCTACATAGCCCACCTCATCACAAAGGGTTTCACATCTAGATCAAGAGAGGTAATCGTGCCCTTTATTCATCCCTCATCAGGCCCATCATAGAATACAATGCCCTTTTGGGATGTACCTTACCCGACACCTGCAGCAATTAGAAAGACCCCAAAAGTATCTCACCAAGAGGATCAAGGGTCTCAAACAGATGCCATATGCTGCTCGGTTAAAAACTCCAGCTCTACTCAGTTGCATACCACCTACTTGAGGCGATCTATGCCTGACATACAAAGCTATGTCAAATCCAGAATTAATGGACATGCTCCACCTCAGTAAATCTAAATCCCTTAGAGCCACACGCTCGAGGGACTTGAACCTCAGCACAGAAATAAATAGAACTTGCTGGAGGGACAAGTTCATAACCCAGAGGCTCCCTTCGCTCTGGAATAGAATTCCAGTTCATGTGAGGCAGAGCACCTCACTGAATCTCTTCAAGAAGAATCTCGATAGGTGGATGGGGGATCGTAGGTTTGTCCCAGGGATTACTCCCGTGTCACTATTAGACCAGAGGCACAGTAAACTAAACCTTAAAAAGGGCACAGTATACTCAAATCAAGGGGTGGCGTAAGCCATACAGAATCGGGCTAGGCTTATAATTGCCCCAGGGCAGATAGCCTAGTATGAACCTATGAACCTATGAACCTTCCCAGCTCTCCTTCCACAGGAAGTCTGATATCCAGTGACAGCGGTGCATCACTGTCAGCCTGGGTACTACTACTCACCTCTGCCCTTGCAGTCACTCTGTCCAAAGGAACATCAGTACCCACAAGCAGCTGTGGCACACCTTCAGTCTCACTGCTACAGAGTAGCTCCCTCCCTGAAGCAACCACCTCACCAGTTCTGGCTGCAAGTATGCAGTCTGACTGAGTCTTCCCCAGGCTACCAGTCCCACATGCTTGTCTTCAAGCCTAGTGGCATGTAACTGCATTAACACATGGTACTGCCTCATCAAAATCCTTCCCTATCAGGATATCTGCAGGATGGTAGTTTGGTACCCCTGATGTCTCAAAACAACCTGCTATTGGCATTTTGTCATTCCCACTTACTGGCTATCCCACTTTTTGTTTACTACCTTTCCTCTTTGGACATCTGTATGCCACATGGCCCAACTGGTTGCATTTAAAACATTTAACCCTAGGTCCTGGACATGTACCTGGACTAGTGGCTTCCCCTGCTACTGGCAAATTCTGTTGGGGCAGTCTGGGCTTCCCACCATGGGCTCCCTTAGACCCATGAGCAGCACTGAGTGTCCCTTTCCTGTGTAGGGATGCCTTGCTTGCTAGGTATAGGTCTCCCTTCTTCCCCAACTCATCTACAGTAAGGCATCTTCTATCAGCTAACCAGATCCTCATGTCCTCAGGCAAAGTGCTAAGGGCTTGTTCCCTCACCAAAAGGTGTGCCATCCCTTCAAAAGTGGTGAACTGACATCCACTCACCCACCTATGAAAATAAGTGCTTAGTTCAGCAACATATTCACACACACTTTCATCTGCCTTGCGTCTATGCTCACAAAACATTTTCCTATAAGTTTCAGGTGTTAACTTAAAATATTCTAGCAAACAATTATTTACAACATTATAGTTTAAAAAGTCAACATCAGATAGTTTGGAAAGAACATTTACAGCTTTACCATGGAGTAAGGGGGTCAGGAACCATACCCAGAGCCTTTGGTCAACATCATACCGTTTACATACTCTCTCAAACATATGAATGAAACTATCAAAATTATCCCCCTCTGTAAACTGTGGAAGAAATTCACTGACCTTTGTTGCTTCTGGGGTTCAGTTACTCACTTCCCTATTATTTCCATGACTCTGACAAAGAGCCAGTATCTCCTTTTCATGTTGCCTCTGCCTCTCCTTCTCCTCAAGTTCTATTTCCAAATCTCTGGCCTCCAACTCAAGTCTCTTTAGCTCCAGACGGATTTTTAAGTCCTTTGTAGAAAGGTTGAGCTGTCCATTCTCTGAGTGTTGTACATCTCCACGGCCAGTCTGATCATCCTTCTGGTTGCTATGTTCTGATACAGCTGTGAGCAAAGCTGCAGTCATGTCTGCCTTAGGTTTCCATACACCAGTCCTTTAGCCTGGCACATCTCAGCCAACTGGCTCCTTGGCAGTTTGCCATACTCTGCTGATATGCTTGCCTGCTCTCCCTGACTACCTAAGCTAACAAAAGAAATAAAACAATTGTGATCTGAACTCTGAATGTTCACTGCATGGCTGATTTAGTGTACAAAAACACCTTCAGTGATCACTGTACACAAGCTACAGGAATTCACTATTCACACCACTACAAACCAATTTATATGTGATGTGGCTAACTCATGACTATCAAACAATTAATCTTTGATGTGGATATCCCATCACTGCCAAACAATTAATATGTGATGGCTGTGCACTGGCCCAGTAATCAAGGAGCCTCAATCCTCACCACTAACACCAGTAAGGGATGTGCAGATTGGGAGAATAACAAGTCCACACACAGTAAAGCACAATTTACCTTAAGAGCAGAGATCACAGACAGTCTGGGTCTGGTTTCTCCCTTTCTTTCCAGATTGCCAATAAGACTCTCCACTGGCACAACTATAGGGTTCAGATCTTAGCTGAGTGGTCAAGCCAAAACTGCCAGCATCCTCTCTGTCCAACCAGTGCTTTGTGTCCCTGCCCAAGTAGCTGACACACACACTTTTAGATTTGAGTTATATACAAACACACAGACACTCACTCCTGGGGACGGCTGGCACAGGTTCTCCAGCTATGCCCCCTTCTGCCCAGACTATAAGGTAGTATAGTCAGCTACTATAAAGGCCCTTGCCAAAGGGTGTCCAATTCTACTGTGCAGTATTATTATTATCCAATTGGTAAGTGTGACTGAAACTTGAAGGCTATTTAGGAGTGGCTTGTACAGTAACACCAACTACATGCAAGTACTTTAAGAGCTTAAATATCTCTACACAAAACAGCCACAGTTAAAAATGTTTAAAAGTATTTAATAATAAATAATAAAAACACAAGACAATACTTATTAACTCAACACAGTGACATTAGAAAGTTAAGAAATAACAGGAAATACTTTCAAACAACATTGTAGGACAGTCTCACATAAATACAGAAAACATCTAGACTGATCTGACTATTTTCCTATCTATCTCTAAGAGAAATACTAAGATCTAAGTCTTACTTACAGAGCAGAGCAAAGTGCTGGTGAGATGATGTGTTCAGGTTTAGAAACAAATACAAAATTCCCTCTCTTTGTCTCTGAGATAGTTCTTAAATTGATAATATAAATTACTGCTGAATCATTTCAGATTACATCATTCTTGTCACCTCTGCTTAAGTTCCCAGGCTAACAGAACTTAAAATTTAACATTTATTTATTTATTATTTGTGCCGGGTGGAGTCTGCATGTCCTCCCCGCGGTTGAGTGGTGTTTGAAAGACATGCATAAATGGACATGCCTTCGTTGAAGGTTGGGTGTTGAGCTGGCACCTTGGCACAGTAAAAATCAACTGCCAATCAACTGCCAATCATTAGCAGACCGGAGTTCTGCTTTGGCAACCCCTAACTGGGAAAAGCTGAAAGAAGAGCATTTATTTCAGTTTGGTAACCGGGGAAGTCCACTGGGCCCAAGTGTGCCCATTTTCAGTGGAGGCCCGGGGAGAAAAGCTCCATAAAACATAAAACAGTAAGGTTACAAAAGTATGGAAGTTACAGGATAAAGTACAGTTTCCAGATATGTACATTCAGTATCAGGCTTGATCCCCAAAGATAATTATGATATATCTGATGGTTGTACTGTACAGATTCATTTGAAATATACCTTCACTACAATTGAAGTGTAGAAACATTATACATACAATCATTTAAAGTAAGGAAGGAAACACTTTACATGCAATCATTTGACGCGAGATGCTATTTACAATATTTACAAAGTTGAAATTGTGTATTGAGTAGCAATTGCAGAGAGCTTGAGTCAACTCATGGAAATAGTTATTGGGGTATTAGAGAGACTAGGAACCTAGGAGAAAAACCTCCTCAGGGCATTTCTTTGTGATCTGCAGCTGCCAGGAAGTCACGGAGCAATAAGAGACACTTTACATGTGAAACCAAGTAATTATTTCTGTCTTAAGACAATAGAAAGAAACTCCTAGCCTAGAATCTCTTAGCTTGAGATAACACACAGTCGTAAAATTCTTTACTTATCTGCTTATTTTCTTAGAATTTGCAAGTTAACTCTGTATGTTCCAATTTCTACCATAAAACATACATTACGTAGGCATAGAGTTTATACACATTTCTGCTTTCTTCTAGCAGGGTGCACTGTGGTTACAATCTTGAAGAGCAGCACATAATACAGTTTTCTTACATTTGTGAAACAAGCCTGTGGATCATATTAATATTTACAAGCAACATAGAATTATTTACAAAATTCTCTCTGACTGCGCTGGCAACCTCTCAGTTTATCACAAGGTGTAATACTGGTTTGCTGGGTGGGCACTCAGTATTATGGATAAATGGAAAACAATGGGTGGAAAAGTTCTTAAATAGGTTACACAATAGACAATAGCAGTAAATGAGGGGAGGGACTTTGGAAGCCAGATTAACATAAGGGATAGATGCCTGAGACACAGCCCTTTTACAACTACAGCAAGAGAAGGGTGGGAGGGTTAAAACTTCGTCAAGAGAAGAGTGGAAGGGTTGGGAAAAACATTCAAACTGGAACTCTAGTCCTCTGGTTAAAATTTCAGAAACTTTTAGCTTAATGCCTCAGTGGGGCATGGGACAGATGCAAAGAACAGGGAGAAAACAATAGCAAGGCAAACAGAAAGGAATTATAATGCAGCTTTAAGGAGGTATATACAGCTTTAAAAAGTACTGAAGCACAAATCGCTGAGCAGATTTCACAATATTGCCACTATTGCAATCCAGGCACAGACTATGCCACCAGTCTATGCAGAAATGTATCAGTAATGCTGTAATAAATGAGTAAATATGCACATGCATCTATGCAAGACCAGAGTAAACAAAATCCCAAAAAATTCTGGGGAACCATTAATTCCCTACTCCACCCAGGCACTAATAACACTCCATGCCCAAACCCAGATAAAACCTCCTCTGAGCTAGCGATACTCTTCAATACATATTTTATTGATACTATAAACTTACAACCTCCTTCCCACCTATCAACCCTGACACTACTGAATCCCCACCAACTCACAATCCTTCAACTTCCCTACCCTACTTCACTCTATCACCCATTCCCACATTCATCATCCACAAACACCTCCTCAAACTAAAATCTTGTACAAATGCCCCTGATAACTTACCTTCAGAATACCTAAAACTAGCCACCCCTTCCATTGCTTACCCTGTCAGCATCCTACTCAATAGGTCAATTCAAGAATCCTGCATTCCAGACATCTGGAAGAAAGCATTTGTCATCCCTTTGCACAAAGGCAGCAATAACTCTGACATCACAAAGTTCCGTCCCATAGTCATACTCTCCTCCATCTCAAAAATACTTGAAAAATGTATCCACACTCAGCTCTTAGATCACTTAGTTAAACACCAATTACTTTCTCCCACTCAGCACGGATTCAGGCCCGGCCATAGTACCAGCACCGCCCTTATTTCCTTCTTAGATACAGTCAGTAAAGCTCGCGATGCTGGCTCCTTAGTCTCAGCTCTCTTTCCCGATATTTCTAAGGCATTCAACACCATTTCACATTCTCTACTAATTACCAAACTCTCCAACCTAGGATTATCTCCCCCACCCTTCAATGGTTTACCAATTACCTCAATAATAGACAACAATCCACCAAATGGCAACACTCCACCTCCCCTTTCATTCCTACAAATACAGGTGTCCCCCAGGGTTTTATACTGGGTCCCCTCCTTTTCAGCATATTCATCAACAACTTCCATCAAACTCTAACAGATAGCTCCATCATACAATATGCTGATGACTCAGCTATAATCTGTTCCTCTAAATCTCTCACCAAATTACAGCATCTGAACTAAGAAGCATTCAACTCGACTGAGATCTGGATGTCCAAAAATCACCTAACCCTTAACCCCCCCAAAAAAAACTCTTATTATTTACCCCCTCAAAAACTAGCCATATCGACAAATCTCAGTTTACTGTTACCTCCCAAAATAACACTGCCTTAGAAGTTGTCCCTAGTACAAAACTGCTAGGAGTCATTATCAACGACAATTTAACTTTCAACCTTCATATCCACAGTAACATAAAGAGAACACATCAAAAGCTGGGTGCCCTATACAGGCATAGCTACTTCCTCAGCCTCTCCACCAAAAATGCCCTAGCCTCTTCATTTCTTCTCCCTACCCTGCTGTATGGCACCCCCATCTTCACCAACTTACAGTCCTCCCTAAAAAGTAAACTTAACTCCTGCTACAATAAAATCACCAAATTTGCTATAAACTCTAAATACCCCACACACCACTGCTCTTCTCTGCAACAAGTCAATTGGCTATAATCTCCCCACCACCTCACATACCTACAATTAACTACATCCCACAAGTTAATCTTCCAACCAGAAAGCTGCCCTTCTCTGTCATCCTTACTGACCACATACCACCCCACTCACCACCTCAGGTCAGAAAACAAAATGTTGCTGTCTGTAGTGAAACCCGAACTCTCAGCTGGCAAAATGCTATATTCCTATGCCGTCTCCAAGCTATGGAACACTCTTTCTCCCTCTCTCAGAATGATCAGCAATCCAGCCTTCTTCAAAAAATCCTTAAAATTACATCTCTTCTCTCAATGGATATGCTCCTGTTCCCTACCAAACACCTATACACCGGATTTCCCACGCTAGGTTCCTATCTCTACCTACCTCCTTAAATTTTCCACCTATTCTCTTCTATTTTCCTTCTGCTTCTCTCTCCCACCTATTTCACACTTCCATCTCAATCTTTTTCCTCCTGCTATGTACTTGTATATCTGCACCCTTGTGCTTCCAGTCTCATACTACTGTATACCCCTATCCTGCACATATCCCATAAACTTCCTCATCTTTCTTTCCTGCTCATGACTATCTATTTACTTTGCCATATCTGCTATCTCACCATCACACTCTACCTTTCCACTTTCTCCATTTGCCACATATCTACCTCCCACCTTACATCCATCCCATGCACTTCCTTTTTCTCTAACACACTAACACCTTTGATAGAAGTTAATATGCAAATAGTTGATGTGCATTAGAAGTTAATATGCTAACAGCTGATGTGCATAATCTCTGTTACACATATGCTGTTGACAATTGCTTTGTAAATATTTTCTATGTATCAAAGTTGTTAATTTGTATTTTATTGTCTATTGTATACAATTTTGCTTTGCTATGTATAGTGTGGAGCTTTTCTCCCTGGGCATCCACTGAAAATGAGCTCTTCTTAGGCCCAGTGGACCTTCCTGGTCAACAAATGCAATAAATAAATAAATAAGTCTCAAATCTGGCAATAAAAGATTGACTGAGGTCCCAGACTGGGTCCAAAAGAGAAAAAGCTACCATTTACATGTAATTATACTTTTGTAAATCGAAACGTGCAATGTAATGTATAAACAATGCTAAAATCTTTCAGTAATACATGATCTTCACACAAATGCAAATGAAGCTACAAGTCTAAAGACTCCGAACAATCTAAAAATGCAAACAGATAACTTTTTCTGGCTAAAGGGTGGAGAAAAAGCAAAGAAGTACAAAAAGTACTACCACACAAGTCAGTATAATTGCAACTTGAAACCCTTTTGATGAAAAGCTTGTATCTCACACCTCTTAGAGTCTTGAGCAATATATTGAGCAGTGCTGTGCAGCAAAATCAGGAACATTAAATTAAGAGGGTGGTTGCTGGTATGATTTGAGGCATCGGGCCTTACTACAACTATGGGCACGAATGATTTCCACAGTAACACTTACCCTACTGGGCACTATCCATACCAAAACAGAGATATTTTAATGGATGGATGTTGGTAGAGTAGCTGTAAACTCAGTAGTTACCGTGATTGACTTAACAAGGTGGAATAGATTGTGAATGTTTTAACCCATAAGTGGAACAGATTGCGAATATATAGATAAAAGTTTATGGCATAAATAGGGATTGCTGTTCACATGGAAGAGATCATGAGGGAGTTGACAAAATATAGGGGAGGAGCAAAATATGCACTGACCCTGGGGTGGTGGGGGATGGGCAGGAGTAGAGGAATGTGGGCTACCAATGAGGAGGAGGAGAGCGAATGTTTCAGCCAGTGCATGCCTTGGGACCACCTGCAAAACAAGTCAAGTGTGGTTGTAACGGAGATGACCAGGGACTTTGTAAACACATTTCACAAAAAACAAAGTCAATTGTAAAAGGAGGGCTATAATAAAGAAAACATGTGAAGGTGAGAGGACCAAAATGGAACTGAATGCATCGGACGGCACAGTGGTGCAGCGGTTAATGTTGTCGCCTCACAGCAAGAGGTTCTCCGGTTCGATTCTTGGCTGGGGTGCCTTCTGTGTGGAGTTTGCATGTTCTCCCTGTGTTCGCGTGGGTTTCCTCTGGGTACTCCGGTTTCCTCCCACATTCCAAAGACATGCATCTGGAGCATTTCTCCCCGGGCCTCCGCTGAAAACAGGCTCTGTGGAACCTAGTCGGACATTCCCGGCCAACAAATGTTAAATAAATAAAAAATAAATAAATAAACTCATAGCAGATGCAAGACAGACAGACAGACAGGTACTAAGTCAGAGTTAGAAAAGGGGGAGAGTGACCAAAACCAGCAGTATACAGGAGGAAAACTGAGACAGATGAGAAGGATGAAAAAAGAGATGGTAGCAGGGACTGTAATGAGAAGCAAAACAAGATGCTAGTAAGTCTGAACCACTGATTAGAACTGGAAATGAAAACATAAATGCAAGCAAAAGAAATTTGAAACACAATTTCACAAGGTGCAATGTGGAAATTGTACGTTATATCTCAGTTTCTTGCCACTTTCATATGTCCAGATAAAATTGTTGTACCTGTTTTAATATCACAATCCTCTTTGGATGTTCAGTTTTTTGCAGATTTAACATACTTATGCATAACTGCTCTGATAAAATATAAACCTCTGTCTTAACCACACCAAAGTATTCTCCCCTTCTTAACTGGCATCCTTTATCATTTGGCATCCCTTCATATATATCCCAAAAAGGTAACTACTTTTAACCCCAAAATGTAGTACATCATCAAACTTTGATTCTTTTCAGTATGATCTCTCACTCACCCTTGCCTATTAACGTCTCCGTCACATATCTCTACCCAGAGTTCCTGTGAAATACATATATGCACCCATTTCAGTCCTGTTCTCCTTCATCTCCTTGAGTTCCTCCTGTCTGTTTCTTGTCTGATTTCTTCCTTTCCTGAGACCCACACCCTAATAGTCATGCTGTTCCTCCTCTGAGGATCCAGATCTTCTTGCAGTGTCATAAACTTTAACCACACCCCTAACACTAACCCTACACCTTACTTTAAAAATCCTTCCCATAACACTACCACTACATAAGACATACTCAGACACACAAAAACACACTGACATACACTACTAAAACAACATCTATCCCCTTACCTAACCCTGATCCTAATCCTAAAATACACGCACTCATATGCAAACACATGACATCTATCCCCTTACCTAGCCCTGACCTTAACCCTAACGCCCAAACACATGTCCAAACACTCTTACCCCTTCCAAACTTTGACTTACCTGTCTTGATGAACATACCTTTGACTCTGAGATGTCCAACATTTGACTATATGAACATTTAACAATCTCTACCACCCTTTGTGTTTAATGATCAAATGTACATTTGCCAAAACACAGGGGAACCATACATTTATATGTATGTGTGTATATGTAGTTGGGTTACTAGCTTTTTGTCAAATGTAGTAGGAAGATGGAATTTTGAAGGTGAATGAGAGTTTGTGTTTGGGAGTATGTGAGCGAGTGTTAGTGGGTTAGCATTAGAGAAAGGATTAGGTAAGGGGCCATGTGAAAAGATTTGATTTTTATGGATTGTGTGTGGCTAGTTAAGGGGATAGATATTGTATTGTTTATGTATATTAATGTAATGGTGAATGTCCTTTTGTCTTGTGAAGTGGTACTGTTATGGCCCCCCTGACCATCTTGCTAATTTGTGTAACTGTAACCCTGCCCTCACCACCCCCTAACCCCTACCCTAAACCTTATCATAGAAAAATAATTTTGGTAACACTATCACTATTCACACAAATTATGTCTGAATTTAGTGATAGGGATAAAGAATTGCTAAAGGAAAATAGTTGTTTTCATTTTGCATTCTATTATCACCATAGTTCCATATATATATATATGTGTGTGTGTGTGTGTGTGTGTGTGTGTGTGTGCGTGCGTGCGTGTGTGTGTGTGTGTGTGTGTGTGTGTGTGTGTGTGTGTGTATACCAACTCCAAGATCACAGAATATCAGAGAGGAATGTGAAAATGTAGACCGTAAAATGATAATCTTTTTGCTTTTCACCTAGACTAGTCACCGCAGCAGTATGCTAGTGATCTTTCAGGTGTGAATTTGTGAGCGTTGGTCAACTGGCCAGAAAAAAACAGTAGAGTAGCAAGAAAACGTCAAACTGCTAGACCCCTTACATTATGAAAGCCAGTGCAGTAGACAGGTTGTCTGGTACCCTGGGTAGTTCTCCAAATGTAAAAATAAAGGTCTTTTTAAAGTTATAGATAAAAAAAAAACTTCCATTCCTTCACTGACTGTAGCAAGTTGCTGCTCCTGCTTGCTTCAGTTACTGAAAGACTGTGCTCTGTGATGTAGTACCAGCATTCATTAAACAAGCAGCTATAGGATTCACAGCTTCTTATAGGAATGCCAGTATGACACTCATGTTTCCAAAACTGCCAATTGCGAACCCTAACAGCTTGCACCCAAGGATGCCTCTAACTCTGACCCACCCTGTTTTGGCTCAAATGCAAGTCATGACACCCATAATGAAGTAAACCATTTTATATTCCAAACATCATATGTTTTTAATGACAACAGTATTAATGCAGGTGTTTTGATTGATGTCAATGAAACAAAAGCTACTTGTGTCAAAGAGTTTCAGCAACGAACGAGGGTGCACATGGGGGCATCTTCACATGGTGCTCAAACCACATAAAACGAACCAGGATGGGTCTGAGTAAATATATTTCATTGTGAAAATGTGTTATCAAAAAGTCTGAATTGTCATCAGGAAAACAATGTCTACTATGTTTATTTATTTATTTTTACTTTAATTAAATATTTTTTTTCAGTCATAATGTCAGTTTATAAATAAAATGCCACAAAAGGGCAACATTTTATTTATTGATTACTGGTACAGGCTGGCTGAGCTTTAAAGAATCATACATCTCAACTGTACAGATTTTTGTAGAATGTAAAGATTTTTGCCTCATATTTTTGGTCTTGTACTCATAACATTTGTGGTTTTCTGGCAAATCATTCAGGACTGAATTCATTAAACAATAACATACATTTCAGTTTCATACCTCATATCTTTTAGAAAATACATGCTAATGCAAAACCTGTTATTCTAGTAACTTTCTAAGTTTATAAGCACTATATTATAATCGGTCCACGATTCTGGGCCTTTGTCCTCCCATTATTTTTGGTTTTGTCCAGATTTCTTGCTCAGAGGTTGAGAGGTAGGCAGAGAACCCATTTTAAGTGACAACTTCAGGAGAAAAGCTTGATGAAAAAAAAATTACAGAAACATATACAGTAATCAGCAAAATAAAGCATTTAAGAGACTAATGCACACAGTTAACAAAGCAAGTGAAATTCATCAATTGTATTATTTCATGAATAGGTTAAATGATTATAATTACTTGAATAAACTAGCTGTCTTATTATGAAAGTATATCCAGTAATGTTTCAGTCTTATACTGCTCTCTCTACCAGAGATTTTTAAATGCTAACTGGAGCAGATATTTGAAGAGCAACAAAGGAATGATAAAAGTTTCTCATTAAAATGGTGAACACTGTAGCAGCTTCCAGATGCTTTCGTTACTGTATCAAGTATCAGACAAAGTTTTAACTATTTACTGTAGATCTTAGTTTATACTGCGATGGTGGTGCTGCGGTAGCATTGTCGCCTCACAGTATGACATTGTCCTGTTCGATTCTCAGCTAAAGCGTCTTCTGTATTGAAACATGCATGAATGGGCATACCTTCATTGAAGGTTGTGTGTCAGAACTGGCAACTCGGTACGTAAAAATCTACTGCCAATCATTAGAGGACCGGATTTCCGCTGTGGCGACCCCTAGCCGGGAAAAGCTGAAAGATACAACAACAACAACTGCAGATCTTAGTTTGCATTCCCATTTCCCATCATTGCCCCTGCCTTCAAATCTATATAACACAGAAAGTAGTATTCCCTTGTCAGGTGCTATTCCTTTTAAGGTGGACTTCTGCATGAAAGATTTCTAGTTAAAAAGCCAGTCAATGTTGTTGTTGTATCTTTTGGCTTTTCCCGGTTAGGGGTTGCCACAGCGGAACTCCAGTCCGCTAATGATTGGCAGCAGATTTTTACGTACCGAGTTGCCAGCTCTGATGCACATCCTTCAATGAAGGTACGCCCATTCACGCATGTCTCCACACAATAGACATTTTAGCTGAGAATCGAACAGGACAACGTCTTTCTGTGAGGCGACAATGCTACCGCAGCACCACCACCGCAGTTAAAAAAAAAAGCCAGTCAATGATGGATGAAAAAGAAGTGTAAGTAAGAAGCAGAACATGCCATGTTTACACCTAGCCCCTAATCCCGTGTTTCATAGTCTTTGCTTTCTCCAGTTTAAGTGTAGGCTTCCAAAGCTAAATATTCTTTGTCGCATTGATTGGTGTGGCAGTCTTCTGCCAAACAGAGAGAGGTTAACTTTGTACCAATAGTTGGAGCATGAGCCTGGGTTCCACTGCAAAGCAACTAACTTGCAAATTACACCACCTGATCTTCTCCCGCTATGATTTAAGTGCACCGTTTGTGCCTTCTGTGTTTCATTTAACCTTGCTCTTCTTAGATTTAGTGTTCTTTTTGACAGGGTTAGAGTATTTTAAATATATTAATTATTAAATAATTAAATAAATGAAACCAGCACAGCAAATGATGTGCAATTTAAAGCTTTGTAATCTTTCTTAAGATATGTTTTACTGTGCCTCCATGCTTGGTAATTTATTTTCAATAGCCATTGGTCAGTGCCCCCTGCACACTGAAGTCTGGGACCAGAAAACTATCAGCCCCATCATTCCTATATCTCTTCATAAATGTCAAAGTGAAGTTAAAGTAAACTTTGTTGTCATTTAGACTCACGCATGATTGAAGGCTAAATGAAATTTTTGTTGCTTCGAGTTCAATGTGCAGACAAAACCATAAAAAATATAACAGAATAAATATAAAAACAGAACTACAGACTCTATGTAAGATATTAACATTGACATGACACCAGGACATGATTACAATTTTTGTATGTCTAGCTATAGCAGCACTTGGTATTGCACAGTAGATACTGCACTTAGAGGCTTAAGCAGTGGTAGACTAGAGACCATTATGTCCATTGCACAGAATGCAGCTTGTATTTCAAGTTATTGTACAAAAGTAATACACATTCAGTGAACTATTACACAAGTGAGAGCACCTAGTAATGAGTTATTGCACTTTAAGAAAAAGATATTTCCTTCAGCCTATGTGGCCACTAACTAGGTGACCTGTTGACTTGCCTTGCTACTCAAGTTTAATAGACTGAAGGCCTAAGGAAAGAAGCTATTTCTGAATCTAGTCATTTTGCAACTTACGCTTCTGTAGCTGTTGCCTGAAGACAAGCAGGAGAACAGTCCCTGAGCTGGGAGGGTACAGTCTTTAACAATCTTTGTGGCTCTTCTGAGACACCGCACAGAGTGCAGATCCTGTATAGATGGAAGCATGGACCTCATTATTCTCTCTGCCACTTTCACCCACCCTTTGGAGGGCCTTACAATCCATCTTCTTGCAGTTTCCCTTCCATACTGTGATATTGCTTGTCAAGATGCTCTCAATGGTACCCATGTAGAAAGCTGTGAGCAGTGAAGATGGTAGGTTTGCTCTCCTCAGCCTGTGTAGGAAGTGGAGTGTTTGTTGTGCTATCTTAGCAACGTGATTAGTATTGACGGACCATGTCAAGTCTTCTACGATGTACACCCCTAGGAATGTGGCACTCTTCACCTTTTCCCTGTTTCTCCCTTAATTGTGAGAGGGAGCTATGTCACCCAGTTTTTCCTGAAGTTTACAATTGCCTCTTTGGTTTTGTTTATAGTCAGAGCCAGGTTATTGTTCTCACACCAGATAATCAGATGTTTCACCTCCTCTCTGTATGCTGTTTCATCACCATTGCTGATTAGGCCTACAACTGTAGTATCATCTGCAAACTTCATGATGCAATTTGAGCTGAACATGGCTGTGCAGCTGTGGGTCAGCATAGGTTCATAGGTAGGTACTAGGCTATTGGCCCTAGGGCCTATATAAGCCTAGCCAAAAGGTACCCTGGCTTTCACCACCCAAGAAAATTATTTTCCTGTGCCACTGTCGAGCAGAGCCACAGAAGTGATCCCCTGGGTGAGTTTCCTATCTCCCATCCAATCATCAAGATTTTTCTTGAAGAGTGCTAATGAGGAGCTTTGTTTGATATAGATAGGTAGTTTGTTCCAGAGTATGGGAAGTCTCTGAGACTGGAATCTATCCCGCCAGCATGTTCTGTTTATTGTGGTGACAAGGTTTAGGTCCCTAGAGTGTGTAGCTCGGAGGGATTGGGATTTCTTTAAGTGGAGCATGTCCAAAAGCTTTGTGTTAGACATAGCTTTGTATGTTAGGCAGAGATCGCCACTGAGTAGGCGATATGCGATGGAGTAAAGCTGCAGTTTTTTGAGACGGTCTGCGTAGGGCATCTGTTTGCGGCCACTAATCTTCTTTGTGAGGTATTTCTGCGGCCTTTCCAGTTGTTGTAGATGTCTTGTGAGGTACATACCAAAAGGCGTGCTGTACTCTATAATGGGTCTAATGAGTGATGAGTAGAGGGGAACAATGACCTCTTTTTTCCTGGATGAGAAACCTTTTGTGTTTAGGTGTGCCACGTAGAAGGATTTCCTGACTACTGTGGCGATGTGATTATCAAAGAAGAGACTACTGTCCACCTGTGTCCCAAGTTCTCTTATCACACTTTCGGTGTTAAGTAGACTACGGCTTATGTGGTAGTTCATGGGTACAGAGTTTTTACCAAAAGGGATGACAATGCACCTTTTGGCATTGAGCTTGAGGCCATGGCTTTGATACCAGGCATCTGTCTCAGCGAGGCCCTTTTGTAGGATGTCCACATCTTTTGGAGTTTTGATTATGGCTCCTAGTTTGCAGTCATCTGTGAACTTCGTTAGCTAAAGACCTTCAGAGAAGTAGATACCAAACAGGAGAGGACCCAGGACTGAACCCTGTGGTGCTCCACTTGTCACTGGTCTGAAGTTGGATTTGGAGTCTGCTACTTTCACAGTGTGGGTTCTGTCAGTGAGCCAGTTGGCAACCCATCTTGTGACATAGGGATTTATACCTAGTTTAGTGAGTTTATCTATAATTCCAGAGTGGGGGATGGTGTCGAAATCCTTGGCGAGAACTAGATAGGCTGTGTGAACCGCCTTACCCTCATCTACAGCTTTGGTGACCGCTTCAAAAAAGTCTATCAGGTTTAGGAGACATGATCTGCCTTTTACAAACCTGAACTTGATGGGGTCCAGAGTTTGGAGATTACCAATGTCATTGTTTATAAGTTCCATGATGATATGTTCCATAGCCTTGCAGACCAGGCTAGTCAGGTAATGGGGCGGTAGTTTCCAGGGTCCGTGATAGCTCCCCCTTTGTGGAGTGGGATAACCGTCACTGTGCACCATTCAGTGGGCACATAGCCTGAGGTGAGGCTATGATTGAACATGATACTTAGGTGGGGTGCCAGTTCGTTCTGTAGTTCATGTAGAACGCAGCCTGGGATGTTGTCAGGTCCCATGGATGCTGTGTTCTTGGCTTTGGAGAGTGTGTTTTTACCTGTGCAGCTGTGATTACAGAAACTTTGCATTCTTCTGGTATAGAGATGGGCTCTTTAGGGGATGGGGGGGTAAAGTTAGCACTGAACCTATTTGCCAGGATGTTGGCAATATCAGTTGGTTCTGTATATTTAGTGCCATTGTGCTGTAACTCAGAGCAGATCTGAATGTTGCCATTGAGATTCTTGACATAGCTATAGAATGCTTTGTGGTTATCTTTAGAGTCAGTGGCAATTTTGTTTTTGTAACTAGCTTTGGAGGATTTTATGAGGGATCTCAGCTTTTACTGAGGCTGACCAGGGAGTCCCTCCAATCATGGGATTTTACTCATTTTTGCAACAGTTTCTTTCTTCTGTTGTAGAGTTTGTTTATGGCAGGGGACCACTAGATTAGCTTCCTTTTTTTTGTAGGATAGCATCTTGGTTCTGTTAGGGATTGCACGATCCATGCACTTGTGTAAGTGCTTATAAAGTGCATTTGTGTAGGATTCAGCAGTCATACCTCTATTGTCCGTCAACATGGGTGTCGTGAAGTTTACCACTTCTGTCTTAAGAAGCGTGAAGTTGGCTTTGGAGAAATTTTTTTACAGTGGTTTCCCTAATGGGGGTGGGGGAGGAATGTGGATGTCTAGGGTGATTAGTTTGTGATCGGATCTGATCAACAAGGAATTGACCTCTGGTGTGGAGCATTGGTTGCCCATGTTGGTAATAACCAGGTCTAGAATATTGCTGCCCCTGGTGGGGGTGTGGATAAGTTGATCCAAGGCATTGGAATTTATGAATTCCAGAAAACGTTGAGCACAAGAGTTGGTACATGCGTAGTTTTCCCAGTTAAAGGTGGGGTAGTTGAAATCCCCCATTATTAGGGTGTTAGGTTGTACCCTAATATTTTCCAGTGTATCAAGAAATGAGGAGTGGGAATCCTGGGGCATGGTGGGGGATATGTAGCAAGCTACAATTTGGATTGCAGTCTTGCCCAGAGTTAGTTGCACTTGGATAATCTCGGATGCATTATGCTGAGCAACTAGCCTGGAGGTGTGGATATCCTTAATGAATATCTCTGGAGCCTTGAACCAGGTCTCTGTCACTGCACAGATGTTGATGTTCTCCATTTTAAGGAGTGCCTCGAGTGAGTGCATTTTGAGGTTTAGACTTCTAGCATTGAGTAGCAATACCCTTAGATTTTGCTTGCTTGTACCTGTTACGTGGTGAATTTGTCATTTGAACCTTGCCTAAAAAAGGCATTATTAGGGTAGCTAGAGCCTTAGCCAGTATCCGGGATCCCAGGGGCGACAGGTGCAGGCCATCTCTGGCAAAGCATCATGGTTTGTCGATCACTTCATCCCAGGCAGACAGATACTGGATCCCCTTAGAATGACACCAGAAGCTTAGCCAATTGTTGAAGTCAGTCATTTTGTCCTTGTACTGTTGTATCATTCTGGGTGATGGCAGGATGCTACTCAGGGCTAGGGTCATACCTGCCTGGGCTACAAGATCAGATAGCTCCTCCATGTCCCTTTTCATGTAGTCCAGGGAGGTAAGTCTCAGGTCATTCACACCAACATGGACAATGACAGAGTCATATTTGTACTTGTTGTGGAGTGACCTGAGTGCATGGTGAACACATCCTTGAGGGACTCCTGTGCTCAGTGTAAGGCTCTTTGAGGTTTTATTACTGACTCTTAACTCTTTGTGGTCTTCAAAATAAGGAAGTCTAAAATCCAGTTACACATAGGCGTACTGACCCCCAAGTGAATAAGTTTCTCTATCAGATGTTGTGGCATGACTATGTTAAAGGCCGAACTGAAGTCAATGAATAGCAGTTGGACGTAACAGTTCTTGTTTTCCAGATGAGCTAAGGATGTGTGGAGTGCCATTGAGATGGCAGCTGCATTGGAGCAGTTGGACACATAAGCAAATTGGAGTGGGTCCAGTTTTGCAGGAAGATTTGCTTGTAAATAGTCTTTGGCTAGCCTTTTGAAACACTTCATCAATGTAGAGGTGAGAGCTACTGGACGATAGTCATTCAGGTTTACTGGCTGAGACTTTTTGGGTAGTATGATTATTGTGCTCTTGAAGTACTTGGGTACTATGGCTTGACATAGAAATGTGTTAAATATGTCAGTTAGAACCATGGCCAGCTGGACAGCTCTGTCTCTGAGCACTTGTCCCAGAATGTTGTCTGGTCCCACTGCTTTCCTTGGGTTTACTCATCTTAAAGTTCTCTGAACATCAGCTGGGTTGAGACAGAGTGCTACCTCATTTTGCCTGTTGGTGAGTTTCATAGCCTTTGTGTCATTCCCTTCATCAAACCTGCTGAAGTAGGTGTTGAGCTCATTTAGAAACTTGTTGTCCTCACATTTGGTGGATACCAGCCTGTAGTCTGTCAAGGATTGTACCCCCTGCCACAGACATGGAGTCTCTTATGTCTGAGAAGTGACTCTGGATTTTTGGTCTTCTTTATTCCCCTATTTAGGTTTGATCTGGTCTCCCTGAGGGCATCCTTGCCTCCCTTCTTAAAGGCAGCATTGCATGCACTTAGGAGATTATATACTTCACTTGTTAACCAGGGTTTTTGGTTGGCCGTTATGGTGATGGTTTGGATGGTTGTGACATCGTCTACACATTTGGATATGTATGCCATGACAGATTCCATGTACTTGTCTAGACTGTTGAGTTGGTTCTCCATAGCCACAACCTTAAACATGTTCCAGTCCATGTTCTCGAAGCAATCCTGGAGTGCTGAAACTGCTCCCTCTGGCCATATACTTGTTTGCTTCTTAGTTGGCATGTCTCTTATTAACAGTGATTTACATGCAGGGACTGGCATGATGGGCAGATGGTCTGAGTTTCCCAAGTGTGGATGTGGTACTGTCTTATGAGCCAGCTTGACGTTGGTATATACCCTGTCCAGTATGTTCTCTCCCATCGTGGTGAAGGCCCCATGTTGATGATAGTTAGGTAGAACTGACTTCAGGTTTGCTTGGTTAAAATCACCAGCTATAATGTGAGCGAATTCTGGATTATGATTTTGTAGCTCATGGATTGCCTGGTGAAGTGTAACCAGTGCCTCATTGGTGCTGGTACTGGGAGGAATATAAACAACATCATGAACTCGATGTTTTCTGAGCAATGAGTGGTAATTTCCTCACAGGTGGTACGCCATCTGTTATTGACATACATACAGACACCCCATCCTGTAGATTTGCCACTAAGGATCTGATTACAGTCAGCTCGAAATAATGCCAGCCCTTCCACATGCATAGCACTATCACTGATATTAGAGTTTAACCAAGTCTCTAAACATGAGCACATAACTATTCCTCACTATTTCTTAAAAGCTGTCCACACATAAAGCAGATGCTGTACAGCATCAGCTCTTGATTTTGTGGTTATTTCTGTATTAAATCTTATCTACAGCATGTCTGACTACAAGTTCACAGCTGTGTATTTCACTCCTTTATGTATACTTTCCAAACCTTGTTGCACTACAGCTCCCCTAAAACCGACACAAACTTAAACCCAAGTCACACATCAAGAAGAAAACCACATCAGTACTTCTCTAATGTTACGTTCACTCCTCACAGCAAAAAGGCAAAGCTGATGGCAAAGAACATGGGAGAAGGCCACATATGAATATATTATTACCTTAGCTCTTACTGTGATGTTGCACTGCAAACAACATGGTGGCCCAGTTGTTAAGGCTCCCTCCTCAGAGGTTCAGGGTCTGGGGTTCACCCCTGAATTCCATTCTCTTTCTTTGTGGAGTTTGTATATTCTCCTTGTGTCTGTTTGTGTTTTCCCAAGGTGTTTTACCTTTTTCCCCAATCATGCTGGCTGGCTACTCTTAAAATGTCCATACATATTGAATTTATTCTTATTCTTGTTGTCGTATCATGCCGAAGGATGATCTGTAAACAAGAACCTGTTCTCTTACTTGCTTAACAAACAAAAAAGTAAATAGTTTATGTGGAAGTTAAGTATAAGTAGTCTATACCTGTCCAGGAGGATATGGATTTGAACAGACCGAGACAGCGAGAGAGTGTGAGTGATTGGGGTGGTTACCTTTCTTTCTTTCTTTCTTGCTTCCTACATTTGTTAACTGGATGACTACCCTGGTCCAGGGACCCAGTTTAGGTATGACCCAAGCCTAGAAGACAGTTTTAAATTGACAATATTTTAGTTTGATAAATATTAATAGTATTTATAAGGATAGGTACACTTGTGACCAGTACATACAAATATATAAGCACTATAAGCATGGTGTAGTAATGTGCATACATACATATGAACAAATAACATTTACTGGTAGGAAGGGCATGTATAATACATTTCAGTAAAAAAATCAGCTGCTACAAAGGAGGGCCAAG
>NC_056732.1:1028248157-1028250657 GCF_019279795.1 Protopterus annectens | reverse complement strand
AAGTGCAGAGAGAGCAAGAAGGGGAATGAGATATCAGTCAGGGTTAGAGCAGGGGCAAAGCCAGTGAGTTTTAAGATATCCATCAAGATGCTTTTTCTAAAGCAGAGTGGAAGCAAGGGTAGAAAGTTCACTAGGAAGCTGTGTTGGTGAAAAGTGAGTCCCCAGCTTTGTTGTTGGATTTAATAGTGGAAACTAGAAGCTTATTAGCTGAGCGTAGTATTGCAAGATATTTGTAGGGGGTAATCAGATTAGTGAGGATTGGGGTATTATTAGGGTGGTAAAGGATATTTTGAGTTATAACAAGTTGTTGACAAAGTAGTTGGTTCTGCAGTTCTAGCCATCCCAGTTGTTTGAGGTTGTGACAGTTGTGAGTTCTAAAGGGAGTGCCACTGGCAAATCTGGCTATGTTATTGTAACTGGTGGAAAGTTTGGTGAGGTTGTTTTTAGATAGATTGGTATATATTGCAGAAGCATAGAACAGGGTAGAGATCAGGTGGGTCTGGGCAATAGTGATTCTGGCTGAAGGGGTAAGGAAGGGTTTGATTCTGTAAAGGGTGCCTAGTTTTTTGTTGACAGACTTTATTGTAGAATTAATATGGTCATCATAGCTAAGGTTGTTATTAATTGCTACTCCTAGTAGACGGGTTGTAGTATCTGGGGATATGTTAGTTGCATTGTTAGAGGTTATTGTGAAGTGCAGTTGAGGTGATTTATGAGTAGGAGCAAAGAGCAATAATTTTGTTTTTTTTGGGGGGGTTCAGGAGGAGGCAGTGTTGCATGAACCAATTTTCAACACTGTTAAATACTGTTTGGGTGAGGGACTGGAGAGAGGTTATGGACTTGGCTAAGAAAATTAACGTAGAGTCATCTGCATATTGTATGTAGTTGGCTTGAGGGATTTTGGTATGTAGATCATTAATAAACAATGAAAAGAGAAGAGGTACTAAAATAGAGCCTTGTGGTACTCCAACGTTCACAGGGAGGGATGTAGAAAGATTATTATCCCAAAGTACTGCTTGCTGTCTGTTTTCCAGATAGGATTTAAACCATTGTAATGCTTGTGGATCAAGTGATTGGGCTTTTAGTATGTCAATAAGCATATTATGGTTCACCATATCAAAGGCTTTTGAAAGGTCAATAAATAGTGCAGAGGAAAAAGTGTTATTGTTACGATTTTTGTTTATGGAGTCAGAAAAGGATAGCAGGGCAGTTGTTGTGCTATGGAATGGCATAAAACCATGCTGGCAGTTGGCAACTAAATTATTTTGGAGAAGGTGGTCAAGTAGTTGTCTGTGGATGCATTTTTCCATTATTTTAGCTATTGGAGAGAGTAAGGCAATAGGCCAAAATTTGGAGAGCTCGGTAGATGACCCACCTTTATGTAGAGGGATGATGTGGGACACTTTCCATATGGAAGGGGTTTTGCTTTCTAAAATTGTTCTATTTATAAGGCTGTATATATAAAATGTATATTATATCTGCCTATCTATATAACAGTGTGTGTGTGTGTGTGTGTGTGTGTGTGTGTGTGTGTGTGTGTTTGTGTTACAAATAAAAACCTCCCATACTCCACATGCAGGGGGCTTTGTCCTCTACAATATACAGCCTGCTCTGAAGTTACACAGCCCCAGAGGAAGTTAAATTATTGTTCTCACTGAACTTGTTTGATGGAATGGCTTCAGCTAGGTTGCACTGAAAAGATCATTGATCGCACAAAAAGAAACTGCATGTGTGTACTCGCATAAAGGCACAGGGGTATAATAAAATGTTTATTCAGATCTGAAGAATACATGTTTTTGTTTATTACCCCTTTATTAGTGTCTACAAAAATGTATGCATACCACTCATCACCAGTGCTTTTTGTACACTCCACCCACATCATTAGTCTCCCCAACTCCAACTCCTCTATAGTTGTTATTAAATAAACAACCAAAACGCACACACAAACAAAAAAATCCCTCCTAAACCCTTAAAAAATTCACAAATGCACACAGAAAATATTAATGTAATTCCCTGGTAAAAAACATTTAACTTAAATCAGCACCAACAAGTTAAATTAATTTAAATCACAATTAGAATAATATTAATGAACCATAACTAGCCAACCTGAGAACTGCATTACCAGCAAAACAGATGTGATTCTAATAGTTTAAGATTACACTAACTAAAAGCATGTATAAACCATGAAAACTAACAAAATATAAAATAATCCATCCAGCTGTCCCTCAGTTTTCTAAGTTACTAGTCCTTCTAAGAGTCAGAGGTGCAGTAAGCTGAGCAGGGTTTTACCAGGTGTTCCCAGGTAAGAGGAGAGATACAGGATGGTATTCATAGTCACGTGTGCAAATGCAGTAGGGGTATTCCTGATGCTTTTGAATTAGCATATCAAAGGTAGCGACTCTTTCATTAATATGTCCAGGTATGGACAAGCACCAAAATGAAACATTTACCCAAGCACCTTTTCAGTGAAAATGTCCATGTATGCAGAAGCACCAACTAA